>NC_069505.1:581659420-581784420 GCF_027579735.1 Bombina bombina
TAGGATTTATATATAGGTTGTGATGAACTGAAATACAAAATGATAATTATGAAATGCCAAGCATGGTTAAATGTTTAAATCCTTTAGTACTGTATATAAAAAAAGCATTATATAAACATGTGGATATACAATTGACATTATACGTATATAACCATCAATTTAAAAGGCTGTCATCACACAGCCTGGCTTAAAGTATTACAATATTAATGCATCTATTCTATCAATAACCTAAACTGCTACTGGACATATATATATATTTGTCATACTGTGCAGAAGGGAAGCAATCTTTATTGATAGATTGCATGCAATCTTGATGTATTTACCCCATATCTGAATTATTTTTCTCATAGCAGCTGTGGAAAAGAAAATCCTTGATTTGGTTAAATATTACAGATAATGCAGTTGTGTATTTGATCATGGGGTCGTGAGATTTTGCTCTTATTTCTACGTACACTTTTACCTTCCTTAAACCTCTATTCATTACAATCTCTCCTAAATACTTCTGCTTTCCGTGAATGCCTCGTCTATTTTCCTGCAACTACTGACCCTGCAATCTTTATGTACAGATTGCTCATTGAGTCTATGCTCTCTACCTAAACTGCTCATACTCCACCAATTTCAATAGTAATGGATGCTGTCTCCCACACCATGATGGAAGTATTTTGCTTTATTGGAAGCCCCTATGGCCATCGGTGGTGTGGGAGCTCATTTTTATACATCCCAATAGAAGAAAAGATGTTCATAAAAACCCTGGCATCGTTTAACCGTAAGATTTTGTATGAACCAGGGCAGATCCACCATAGCAAACTAATTACACAAATTCAGTTTCTCCTATGTATAAATGTAGAAAGATCTGAATTATATAGATGGTGGGTGGAAAAGGGGAATATTTCTCTGCAGCTTTAGTCTGTCCTTGATATGATAAGAAACCATTATATCTAGAGTCCAAGATGATCCATTTTTTGCTATAAATTTTTTTTTTGTATTTTTTTTAGGTGGGTGGGGGTGGTTGTTTTCCAAGGTCATTTCAAAAGCAACACTTACTATCCAAATCTCTCCTTCAGCGATTCGTAAACGTTGGATTAGGGCTACAAATAGGAAGAAATGAAAAAAAGGGGATAGGGTTGGTGTATATCCTCTGTGTAATGGCCTAAATAGCTCATTTTAGAGGCAGCCACTATAGATCAAAGGGCAGTCCTAAATAGCTGGAAAGTATCCATGGATCTTCTAAGATATTATACTTTATTACTTTCACAGCCTCCCTTTTCTAGTTCATTGATGAACTAAAACTATATATATATTATTATTTTTTTAAGTGGCAAAAAAAAAAAGTGGGACAAAATCAGTTGATGGTACGAAGAAATCTCCTTTTATGTGACTGATCTTCCGTCTCCTCCAATGGGTCAAGTGCTGCTGCGTCTTTAACAATTAACCTTTTAACTATTTTCCAAGCGAATTTTGACGTCGTAGCCCCGATTAACAGATGGGACAATAAAAGCTGTGGGAAAAAAAAATATAAAATACATAAATAACCAGCTACGGCATAAAGATATCAAATGAGTACTAAATAATACTAATTAAATTATTATTCTAACAATAAAATACGTAAAATAGTAACAAAATGGAGATCTTGTTAGAGAACAAATAACTTACCTGACGACGAAGCTCGGAATGGTGGCCGCGCACGGCGCCTAAGCTTTTATACAAGGGGTGACGCGCAGAACTGGAAAGCCAAAAGAAACAATGCAAATTTGAATATTTACCCTAGCAATAAGTGGCGTCAACAGTTCCTAACCAATGGCAAACGAGACAAAGGGGCGCGCACAGCATGACAGAAATAACCACGTGCACGTGCGATTTTTAAGGTTAAAAACGACTTCGATGCAGTTAATTTTCCCGTAGATTTCCCCCCTCTACTATGAAAACCGTTAGCGTTGTAGTTATCCTTCGTTGATGGAGATATTTAATAGAACATATGCAATTTTAGACGATGGCGCAGAAAAACAAGACTCGTGCGCGGGCACGTCGAATAATGGGCGGCAACGCCCTCGTCATTTAATCACTTTATTATAGAAACAACTTTATCAACACAAACATTGTTGACAGTAGTTTTTATAAGGGCTCTCTCCTCACAGGACCTTTTTAAAGGGCACACCACCTGGCTGGTTTTACTGACCACCTTGCTAAAATGTATTATTATTAGTTAACTGTAAATGCAAGTCAACATTAAGCTAAAGTTACCTAATATTTTTTGGCAATGTTGCACAAATTATAATTAAATAAATTTATGTCAAATTATGCAATTAATGCTTTGGATTTCAACATCTGATTTACTATTTACATTATGTGTGGGTGTTAACGTTATTGAATAGTAAATGTTCAGTGCCAAATATATTCATTATTTTTGTACAGTATTTCTTCAATAAGAGAATACGCCTATCTGTCCATCTATATATCTATCCATCAACTATCTATCTATAAATCTATCCAACTTTCTATCATTGATCTGTCCATCTATACATCTATCTAAACATCATCTATCTATTATCTATCCATTTGTCCATTATCTATCTGTCCGCCTATACATTTTATAATCTATCTAATCTATCTATTATCTATATCTATCAATCTATCTATTTATTTAATAATTATCTATATTTACTTTTGTAAGCTTTACTTTGTATATTGTTTATAAAGTTGGATACGTTTGAAGAAAAAAAAAATGCTTTGATTTGTTGGAGCTCATGTATGGGCTGGGCCGATTTGCTTTCCTGTACCAAGATGGCGGCCGCCATGGGCAGGTTGTTTGCTGCAGGAATCAGGGGAGTCTTCTGGGGCAAGGTAATTGTGGAAGCTTTCGCTGAGTGATATACTAAAGAAAGCAATGCCTGCAACGAGGGACTATTTATTACGGGGGAAAGAAATAGAAACCGTCTTAATTCCATTAAATGTTTTCAGGGTTAAAGGGGCATAGAACTGTCCTCTCTGCGTTTAGCTAAGCACATGCGGTAGTGCAAATTATACGCTAAACCTTATAACAGGTTAAACTTTATAAAAGCAACTCAACTTGTTTTGGGTACGTGTCCTATAAAATTAAGGATTATATGTAGATCTATTATTATTTAATAATTTTCTGTATCTGTGAAGTACAATCCCCTGCGTTCCTTGTCATTTTTTATGCATTTTTTTGTTTGTATATGCATTGTGCTAGTGCAGATTTATGTGGCATGAGTCTAATTAACCTAAATGAGCAAATGATATAAATTCTATATGTGATTTATTTTGACAATATTGTGAGCATATTGCTAAATATTTAGCTTTTATACTGTGAGCAATCTTGTAACACTTATTCTCTGAAAAATCTGTGTGCATCTTAAGAAGTAACATAGGTGTGTAAACATACAGATGCAATACAAATACAATTCCTGCCATTCATATACATCAGCACTTTTTAAACATATTTTTTTTTTAATCTAACCCTACAGATGGGTTAAACGCATAGGTAAAGGACTGCTCAGTTGCTGCAGGGAATACATGGTCTCCAGGGGACACCGTGGATGATTTGTGGGCTTGTGTGACTGGGGCTGCAGTTCCCAGAGGCTCCCAAATGATACTTTGTTTTCAATCTCTTAAACACACAGACTTTTAGGGGCAATAGTGCGGTGCATTGCATTGTCATTTTTTAAAGCTTTCTATCTTTGTACACAATTGATCCATACGGTAGAATCTCACTGGCTGCTACAGGCAATCTGTATATGTGGCCTAAATATAAATATATATATATATATATATATATATATATATATATATATATATATATATATAATTTTTTTTTTTTTAATTTTAAAATGTCATCTTTTACTTGCAACAAAGAAAAATGCAACTTTAATATCTCCTTTTAAAAGGCTTTATTATTTAAAATGATGCAAAAAAAGCATATTAGTTCTGCCTCCAATTAGCAGCAAGTTCCCAGTACTGCATTTCTGCTCATGAGCTTACCTAGGTATGTTCTTCAACAAATGATACTAGGGTTGCACTGATACTAGTATCGGTACCGATACCAAGTATTTGCATGAGTACTTGTATTCGTGTAAATGCACCGATACTTAAACCGATACCTCCACTTCCTACCCATATGCTATCTTGTGACTTTTTTTTTCAAACTGCATGTTCTCATTTCATTTTAAACTGGAGTGGAGACTAAACTAAAATTGTTTACTATTGTTCTGCCAATACAAATTGTTGTTATTTGTATTATTGTAGGAGAGATCACTGTACCTCGTTCAGACAAACCCCTGAAGTACTGAGCAGTTAATAAACTGAGATTTTCAGCACTGGCTAAAATGGCCCAAAAATATCTTTCTGCCCCATGCAGTAGTGTGGAAAGTGAAAGACTGTTCAACTTAGAGTCGAACTTCCTTACTGATGGCAAAAACAGACTCAGACTAATAGCTGAACATGCAGAAAGGCTTCTGTTCTGTTCCTTAAAAAGAACTTGCCACTAACTTTTGAAAAATTATTCGTATTGCTTGGTTGTCTTTTTTTACTGCTAGTTCTCATCTTGCACAATTATGTTCAAAACATACATCTATACCCTTAGATTATATAATTGCAGGAAGAGTACTCATAGGACACATTAAGCTAATTCCAATGAACACTGATCCTGCAATTATAGGACTAGATTTAGATTACATTTGATTGGTAAGCTTTACCAATGCTCTGTTCACATTTCCAATTCCATAGACTTTAATGGAGTAGGACATGTAATGAGATCATTGGTAAAGCTTGCCAGTCAAATGTAATCTACCCCATAGTAGTGTTCCCCATGATTAAACAGTGCACTGTTCTATTATTTTTTTTTTACTGTATTGCACTTTTGGTTGGTTGTAATTTTATATTTGTTATTTATTGTTGTTGTTAATATTAACATGTTCTGTGAACTTTGTGACAAAACAGTTTTATTATTTCATAATGTCTTTTGAGTTAGTCCTTCATAATTATAAAGAAGGAATCTTAAATAGTTAGTCTGTATTGTGCTGGTAAACTGTCACATGACAGTAAAAAAAAAGTATCGGTAATTGGTATCGGCGAGTATTTGAAAACAAGTATCGGTACTTGTACTCAGACTTAAAAAAATGGTATTGGTGCAACCCTAAATGATACCAAAAGAAGAAAGACAACTTGATGATAGCATTAAATTGCAATGTTGTTTAAACATGTTATACTCTATATCATAAAATAAAAGTTTTAGATGTCCCTTTAATTGATATATTACAGTAGCTTTACTCATGCGATCATACATTTATGTAATACTGTAAATACAAAATTGACTGCATGGTGCTCCACCCTCCTTTCATTTATAGATGACATCTTAGTAGGAAAATAAGTTTATTGGACAGTAATGTTTGTAGAGAGGCATTTAACTGTTTACAAATGAGTCATTTTAATCAGGTGCGACTCAAGCTTGTACTGACCTCACCTAATTCATAAGCTTGCTCATGAGTTCTCTAGTTTAAAGTTGATCAAACAGGAATAAGTGACATTAAAGAAATATTTATTTTCTTTGTTGAATTTTATAACTTGCTGAAAACTATCTGCTAAAGCTATGGGAATTTTCCGTATGGTCCAATGAGCTTTTATCCCACAGATCAGTTGTACTCAAGCATACAATGCTGAGTTTCTGTATCTATTTAAATAAGTTTAAAGGGACAGTCTACACCAGAATTTTTATTGTTTTAAAAGATAGATAATCCCTTTATTACCCATTCCCCAGTTTTGCATAACTAACACATTTATAATAATATACTTTTAACCTCTGTGATTATCTTGTATCTGCAAACTGCCCCTTTATTTCAGTTCTTTTGACAGACTTGCAGTTTAGCCAATCACTGCCTGCTCCCAGATAACACTGTTGTCTATATGAAATACGTGAACTAACACCCTCTAGTGGTGAAAAACTGTTCAAATGCATTCTGAAAAGAGGTGGCTTTCAAGGTCTAAGAAATTAGCATATGAACCTCCTAGATTAAGCTTTCAACTAAGAATACCAAGAGAACAAAGCAAATTTGTTGATAAAAGTAAATTGGAAAATTGTTTAAAATTACATGCTCTATCTGAATCATGAAAGTTTATTTTGGCCTCGACTGTCCCTTTAACATAGCAAAAATATCAATAAATGGTGTATATATATATTTCAAAATCCCTTTTTAAATTTGAGTTTGAACATCCCTTTCAGTCTAATTATGTTATCCACATTATCTGGTGAAGGAGCTACAAGTGGTGTGTCACGCTGTAGTCTAAGAAATTGTATATGAAACATAGTAGCCGTTCAGAAAAGTAAGGAACCATATTCATTTTTTTTTTAGGTTTAGGAAACACTTTTTTTTTTTTCCTATAGATTTATAATAGGATCACTATCACTAAATTATTTATTGCATAAAGGGACACTAAGCCCAATTTCTCATTATTCAGATAGAGCAGCAATTTTAAGCCACCTTCTAATTTACTCCTATTATGAATTTTTCTTTGTTCTCTTGGTATCTTTATTTGAAAAGCAGGAATGTAAATTTAGAAGCCTGCCCATTTTTGGCTCAGCTCCTGGGTAGCGCTAAATGTAACCACCAATCAGCAAGCGCTACCCAGGGTGCTGAACCAAAAATGGGTCTGCTCCTAAGCCTACATTCCTGTTTTTTTTTTTTTTTTTTTTTTTTTTAAAGAAAGAGTCCAAGAGAACAAAGAAAAATTAATAGGACTCCTATTATTTTTTTCTTTGTTCTCTTGGAATCTTTCTTGGAGTAAGAAAGTTTCTTAAAATTGCTGCTCTATCTGAATCAAGAATGGGGAAAAAAATTGGGTTTCATATCCCTTTTAACCCTATACAGTTTTAAATAACTTTCCTAATTACTTCTATTTAATTTGTTTCGTTCTCTTGGTGTCCTTTGTTGAAGGTTCAACAATGCACTGCTGGGAGCTAGATCTACACATCAGGTGAACCAATGACAAGAGGCATAGATGTATAGCTACCAATCAGCAGCTAGCTCCCAATGGTGCATTGCTGCTCCTGAGCATACTTAGATATGCTTTTCAACAAAGGTTACTAAGTGAACAAAGCAAATGAGATAATAGGAGTAAATTGGAAAGTTGTTTACAATTACATGTTCTATCTGAATCATGAAATATTTTGGGGGTTTAATGTCTCTTTAAATGGACAATATAATGCATTTTTTTTTTATTTCTGAGCCTAGAACTCTGTGTTTAATCTCCAACAAACAATTAAACACACAGGTAAAGTTCTGCTTAGGAGTCATTCAGCCAATCAGCAGCAAGAATCACACAACCCTGTTAGCCACCTGCTGTGCACTGTTGCTCCTGACCAGGAATTTACCTATATTTATAACTCAATTGTGGTGATTAAAGGGACATGAAACCCCAAAATGTTCCTTCATGATTTAGGTAGAACGTACAATTTTCCAGTTTACTTCTAATAAAATTAGTTTCATTCTCTTGGTATCATTTGTTGAAGGAGCAGCAATGCACTATTGGTTTCTAACTGAACACATGGGTGAGCCAATGACAGTCAGTGTGTGTGTGTGTGTGTGTGTATGTGTGTATATGTGTGTGTGTATGTATGTATGTATATGTGTGTGTGTGTGTGTATATATATATATATATATATATATATATATATATATATATATATATATATATATATATATATATATATATATATATATATATATATATATATATATATATATATATATATATATATATATATATATATATATAATCTATACATTGGGGTAGGAGGGGGAAGAGCAAATACTACTTATTGCAAATATGTTAAGGTGCAGCCCTTTAAAATACTATACACAATATAAGTATCAGAAAGAAATAGTGACATAAAATACTATCACTTTAAAGAAAGGGAATAAAGCACACAAAATATTAAAGAGAAAAACTTCTCATATTTATTAACTGCAGGTGTCGTAACTGGATGCCATTAGCATGAATTAAAAAAATAAATGCCACATACATATATAACATATAGCAATAACAAGAAAAAAGTACATTGAGCAATAGGATAGACCCTATCACTATAGAAGGTGGTCCTCCACTAAACTATTAGTCGCAATTCACGGCTCTTTCCTAAACAGGAAAAGGGAGGACTACTCACATATGCTGGCCAGCAAAATAACAGTGAGCAATATAACACTAAGGGCTAGATTTATCAAAGGCTAGGCGAGCTCTGTATGTGCTTCGCCTGTAACTGCGCCCCAGCTCGTCTCTGGAGAATCGCACATGTGCGCCTGAATTTATCATAAAAATAGAGGTAACTTTGTGCAGGCGAGCTGGGGCGTAATAATCATAAATTTCGCCTGTCGGAAACTGCATTTACTCCCCATTTATCACAGTTTATCCCTATAAATATTTACGCCGCCATGTTTTGATTATTAAAAAAGTGTTTTTAAGTTAATATTTAGCTTATATTTATATTATATAATGTTTCTGTGCTATTTTTTTATGTTTGTTGATAAGTTAAGATCGCAAAAAATAAATATATTAAAATATTGATCTATATATAACTGTTGGTACCCATATGCGCCAGTGGAAGCGCAATTTTCTGGCAATAACAGTTTCTTCTTGGTGCTGAGCCTTTGAAAAATTAGTTAAAAGAAGAAAGTACTGCATCACAAGATGTAAAAGCATGTATTATATTCCAAGTTCTTTTTATTGAAATAATAAGGATAAGTCAAGTGTTCGCCTCAGTCTGCATGGTGAAATATAAAACACGTAATTGAAGCCGAAATTGTAGTTCCCTATCGGCGCAAAGCAATGATAAATAATAAACTTGGGCGTATTTGTAGGTCGGGCTGTTAAATTACGCCTATTACTAATGTAAATTGTAGCACTCGGGAGCGCGCCTGTGCGCCTAGGCTAATGCACGCGGAGTGCGAAGAAGTTTCTTTCAGATTTGCGCAATTATAGGCGCAGAGTGCTTTGATGAATATGAGTTTGTATGAGCTCTTTTGGACGGAATTAAAGAAGAATGGCTTTGATAAATCTAGTGTGTTGTTTTGGCACTAAGTGTGTTCTATTTGTGAACACTGCTCATGGACTGTGTTCATTTTCTTTATTGAACTCGGACGCTTGACCCTGTACTTTGTGAAGTCTAAGTTTGCAGTATTATGAGTGCTGGTAGGAGGAGTTTTCCGGATATCCAGAAGACACCTGATAGGTGGGATCGGATATACCCTGCTGAGCATTGCTGCACAGAACTGTGTTTACTGCTTACTTCTCCGCTATAACATTCCCAACTTTGGTCTATTATTTGTTTATGTGGCCGATTTATAGGCCAGCTGCCTGCATCTACAATATATGGGTTAGTTACAAACAAATCCTGAAAGACAGAAAAACGAGAGGCGCTCTTGGTGTAGTAAGTCCTATACAAACATCAAATGAAAGGACAGAGATGGAGATATACTCACAAGCGGCGTTGCACATGCAGTGCAATAACGGACAAGCCGAAACTTCAGAGCCGTTCGGCTGACTCGCATAGGCAATGGACGCTTGAGGTCAGATCGAGGCTCCCCACAGTGACTGCTTCCGATGACACTCCCAATGCGGGATACCGATCAGCTTGTCAGTGTAAAATCAACCCCCAATAATGGAACTCCAACCAGGCGGATCTCAAAGTGAAGGGGTATATACAAAATACCAATGTCCAGAGCAAGGATAAAACAGTAAATATTTTATTAAAAACAAATAAAATTGTTGCTTAGCTTATTGCACTGCATGTGCAACGCCGCTTGTGAGTATATCTCCATCTCTGTCCTTTCATTTGATGTTTGTATAGGACATACTACACCAAGAGCGCCTCTCGTTTTTCTTTCTTTCAGGATTTGTTTGTATCTACACTTTACTGGAGAGAGCTGCCCATCCTCTGTACCTCTTTGAATACACGCATCTGGAACAGTTTAACCTTTTAAAGCCGTTATGCCGTTCCATTCCGTCATAATTAGACTGGGCTTTAAAGCCGTTATGACGGAATGGAACGTCATAACTAACGGCTGTCCTGAAGCCTTCTGTGCTTCAGGGATTTAATCGCGGTCTGGAGGGCGTTCCTAGGATTGTAGGGACGCCCCCCAGATGCGATCCAATAATTGAAATCTCGCGATCGTATGCACGATCGCGTAGTTTCAATTTGTCTACATCGGAACAGTTGTTCCGATGTAGGCACTTTAACCCTGTCACGAAAGGGTTAAACCTGGACATTTGTAATTATTGTCATTATTACTACTATTGTGGATATCAATAATTTCTTACACGGACGTTTAGGTTTTATCTGAATCAAGAGCAAAGTATTATTATAGAAAATAATTTTTGTAAGCATATTTACGGATTATAACACTATATATTATTATTTTTATAACAGGTTAATAAGGTTTATTTTACCTTGTCTATCTATTACTTGGCGCACCTCCTTTTTTGACACTCTTACCTAGCGAGGTTTGGTGTTTGTTTGTTTGTTAATATATGGGTTAGGACAGGCTCTACGGCTGATTTGGCTGAGACATCGAGATTCAACCAATTGGATGGAAGGTGTGTAAGGACATCAACACACCCCCTTGTGACGTCACTACCGTGAAAATTGGAAGCTCCGAGTTAAGGGGCGTCAAGGCGGACTGTGTGTACGAAGATGTGAGTAAGGATATCTACACACTCATCTGTGAGATCACTTCTTTAAATTTGGAAGCTCCGGTTTGAGGAGTTCCAAGGCGGACTGCTTGGGAGGTACCTCCTTGTTATATCGCTCACTGTTATTTTGCTGGCCAGCATATGTGAGTAATCCTCTCTTTTCCTGTTTAGAAAAGGGCCGTGAATGGCGACTAATAGTTTGGTGGAGGACCACCTTCTATAGTGATAGGGTCTATCCTATTGCTCAATGTACTTTTTCTTGTTATTTGTTGTTTTTGCTATATGTTATATATGCATGTGGCATTTATTTTTTTAATTCATGCTAATGGCATCCAGTTACGACACCTGCAGTTAATAAATATGAGAAGTTTTTCTCTTTAATATTTTGTGTGCTTTATTCCCTTTCTTTAAAGTGATAGTATTTTATGTCACTATTTCTTTCTGATACTTATATTGTGTGTGTGTGTGTGTATATATATACATATGCGACCACCAATCAGCAGCTAGAACCTAGGTTCTTTGCTGCTCCTGAGCTTACCTAGATAAACCTTTCAGCAAAGCATAACAAGAGAAGGAAGCAAATTAAACAATGGAAGTAAATTAGAAAAGTTGTTTAAAATTGTATGTTCTGTCTAAGCCACAACTGTCTAATTATGACTTTACTGTGCATTAACAAGCAGGGCCCAATGATTTAAAGTCCTCTAGTCTGGTGAGATGATTTAAAAAGTTCTGTCACTACTGTGAGGTCCTCAAAAAAACAATTTTAGAAAGGGAAATTTTAGTTTGAAATCTGTTTCTCTCTAAACTGTTCTGGATGTGAAGGAGAGACACGTAATTACGATGTAATGCTATAAAAAAAAGTCCCTAACGATATGACGTCATTTAAAAAAACAAATAGTCTAATCCTTAGTCTATATTGTATCAACACATATCATACTAATTTTCTCCTGTTAAGTGTGGTCAGTCCACGGGTCATCATTACTTGTGGGATATTTGCTCCTCCCCAACAGGAAGTGCAAGAGGATCACCCAAGCAGAGCTGCTACATAGCTCCTCCCCTCTACGTCACACCCAGTCATTCTCTTGCACCCAACTAATAGATAGGATGTGTGAGAGGACTGTGGTGATTATACTTAGTTTTTATAACTTCAATCAAAAGTTTATTTTAAAACAGCACCGGAGTGTGTTGTTCCTTCTCAGGGAGAATTTGAAGAAGAATCTACCTGAGTTTCTGTATGATTTTAACCGGAGTAGTTAAGATCATGTTGCTGTTCTCGGCCATCTGAGGAGTGAGGTAAACTTCAGATCAGGGGACAGCGGGCAGGTTCAACTGCAAAGAGGTATGTAGCAGCATATTATTTTCTGAGGAATGGAATTGACTAGAAAATACTGCAAATACCTATATAAAGTAAGTTCAGCCTTAAATGCAGTAGTAGCAACTGGTATCAGGCTGTCATGTATGTATATTTTCACTTCAGTATTCTGGGGAATGGCACTTCACTGGAATGATACTGTATGCATAAAACCTTAGCTATATTGCAGTGAGAACGGCTAGCAGCAGGCTTTCTATGACAATTCATTTGCTTGATGTTAAACGTTTTGCTGGCATGTTAAATCGTTTAATTTTCTGAGGTACTGGGTGAAAAATTGTTTTGGGCACTATTTTTATCCACTTGGCGGGCATTTTATTTAATTTATGACAGTTTACTGATCTCCCTCACTGTTGTGTGTGAGGGGGAGGGGCTTAATTTGGCGCTTTTACTACGCATCAGAAATTCAGTCACAAGTCGGTTTTTCTTCCCTGCATGATCCGGTTCGTCTCTACAGAGCTCAAGGGTCTTCAAAAGTTATTTTGAGGGAGGTAATCACTCACAGCAGACCTGTGAGATTGTGCTTTGACTGTGATAAAAAACGTTATATTCTGTACATTTTTTCTGCTATTTAAGGGTTAGTTATCCATTACTAATGGGGGCAATCCTTTGCTAAAATTGTATTTTTACCGGAAAGAATTTGATTTTATAGTTTATCCGTTTTATTGTTACTCAACTGTCATAACTTTCTGTGCTTCTTAAAGGCACAGTACGTTTTTTTCATACTATTTGTAAATTGAAGTATTTCCAAGTTTGCTGGTTTAATTGCTAGTGTGTTAAACATGTCTGACTCAGAGGAATATCTCTGTGCTATATGTGCTAAAGCCAAAGTGGAGCCCAATAGAAATTTATGTACTAATTGCATTGATGCTACTTTAAATAAAAGTCAATCTGTACAAATTGAACATCATTCACCAGACGAGAGGAAAGTTATGCCGACTAACTCCCCTCACGTGTCAGTACCTGCATCTCCCGCTCGGGAGGTGCGTGATATGGTAACGCCGGGTACTTCAGGGCGGCCATTACAAATCACATTGCAAGACATGGCTAATGTTATGACTTAAGTTTTGTCTAAATTACCAGAACTTAGAGGGAAGCGTGACCACTCTGGGGTGAGAACAGAGTGCGCTGATAATACTAGGGCCATGTCAGATACTGCGTCACAGTATGCGGAACATGAGGACGGAGAGCTTCAATCTGCAGGTGACGGTTCTGATCCCAATAGAGTGGATTCAGACATTTCTAATTTTAAGTTTAAGCTTGAAAACCTCCGCGTTCTGCTAGGGGAGGTATTAGCGGCTCTGAATGATTGTAACACCGTTGCAATCCCAGAGAAATTATGTAGGCTGGATAGATACTATGCGGTACCGGCGAGTACTGACGTATTTCCTATACCTAAGAGGCTTACAGAGATAATTACTAAGGAGTGGGATAGGCCCGGTGTACCCTTTTTCCCCCCCTCCTGTATTTAGAAAAATGTTCCCAATAGACGCCACCACACGGGACTTATGGCAGACGATCCCTAAGGTGGAGGGAGCGGTTTCTACTCTGGCTAAGCGTACCACTATCCCGGTGGAGGATAGCTGTGCCTTTTCAGATCCAATGGATAAAAAATTAGAGGGTTACCTTAAGAAAATGTTTGTTCAACAAGGTTTTATATTGCAACCCCTTGCATGTATTGCGTCTGTCACGGCCGCGGCCGCTTTTTGGTCCGAGTCCCTGGAAGAGACTCTTGACTCAATAACTATCGAGGAGATTTTAAACAGGCTTAAAACACTTAAGCTAGCTAATTCATTTGTTTCAGATGCCGTAGTACATTTAACTAAACTTACGGCTAAGAATTCCGGATTCGCCATTCAGGCACGCAGAGCACTGTGGCTAAAATCCTGGTCAGCTGACGTTACTTCTAAATCTAAGTTACTTAACATACCTTTCAAAGGGCAGACCTTATTCGGGCCCGGTTTGAAAGAAATTATCGCTGACATTACAGGAGGTAAAGGCCATGCCCTGCCTCAAGACAGAGCCAAACCTAGGGCTAGACAGTCTAATTTTCGTTCCTTTCGTAATTTCAAGGCAGGAGCAGCATCAACTTCCTCTGCACCAAAGCAGGAAGGAGCTGTTGCTCGCTACAGACAAGGCTGGAGACCTAACCAGTCCTGGAACAAGGGCAAGCAGGCCAGAAAACCTGCTGCTGCCCCTAAGACAGCATGAATTGAGGGCCCCCGATCCGGGAACGGATCTAGTGGGGGGCAGACTTTCTCTCTTCGCCCAGGCTTGGGCAAGAGATGTCCAGGATCCCTGGGCGTTAGAGATCATATCTCAGGGATATCTTCTGGACGTCAAATCCTCTCCCCCAAAAGGGAGATTCCATCTGTCAAGGTTGTCAACAAACCAAATAAAGAAAGAGGCGTTTCTACGCTGTGTACAAGATCTGTTACTAATGGGAGTGATCCATCCGGTTCCGCGGTCAGAACACGGACAGGGGTTTTACTCAAATCTGTTTGTGGTTCCCAAGAAAGAAGGAACCTTCAGACCAATCTTGGATTTAAAGATCCTAAACAAATTCCTAAGAGTTCCATCGTTCAAAATGGAAACTATTCGGACAATTCTACCCATGATCCAAAAGGGTCAGTACATGACCACGGTGGATTTAAAGGATGCTTACCTTCACATACCGATTCACAAAGATCATTACCGGTATCTAAGGTTTGCCTTTCTAGACAGGCATTACCAGTTTGTAGCTCTTCCATTCGGGTTGGCTACGGCTCCAAGAATCTTCACAAAGGTTCTGGGTGCTCTTCTAGCGGAACTAAGACCGCAAGGAATTTCGGTAGCTCCGTACCTAGACGACATTCTGATACAAGCTTCAAGCTTTCAAACTGCCAAGTCTCATACAGAGTTAGTACTGGCATTTCTAAGATCGCATGGGTGGAAGGTAAACGAAAAGAAGAGTTCTCTCTTTCCACTCACAAGAGTTCCCTTCTTGGGGACTCTTATAGATTCTGTAGAAATGAAGATTTACCTGACAGAAGACAGGTTAACAAAGCTTCAAAATGCTTGCCGTGTCCTTCATTCCATTCAACACCCGTCAGTGGCTCAATGCATGGAGGTGATCGGCTTAATGGTAGCGGCAATGGACATAGTACCCTTTGCACGCCTACATCTCAGACCGCTGCAATTGTGCATGCTAAGTCAGTGGAATGGGGATTACTCAGATTTGTCCCCTACTCTGAATCTGGATCAAGAGACCAGAAATTCTCTTCTGTGGTGGCTTTCTCGGCCACATCTGTTCAGGGGGATGCCATTCAGCAGGCCAGATTGGACAATTGTAACAACAGACGCCAGCCTGCTAGGTTGGGGCGCTGTCTGGAATTCTCTGAAGACTCAGGGATTATGGACTCAGGAGGAGAGTCTCCTGCCAATAAACATTCTGGAATTGAGAGCAGTTCTCAATGCCCTTCTGGCTTGGCCCCAGTTAACAACTCGGGGGTTCATCAGGTTTCAGTCGGACAACATCACGACTGTAGCTTACATCAACCATCAAGGAGGGACAAGAAGCTCCCTAGCGATGATGGAAGTATCAAAGATAATTCACTGGGCAGAGTCTCACTCTTGCCACCTATCAGCAATCCACATCCCGGGAGTGGAGAACTGGGAGGCGGATTTCCTAAGTCGTCAGACTTTTCATCCGGGGGAGTGGGAACTTCATCCGGAGGTCTTTGCCCAAATACTTCGACGTTGGGGCAAACCAGAAATAGATCTCATGGCGTCTCGACAGAACGCCAAGCTTCCTTGTTACGGGTCCAGATCCAGGGATCCGGGAGCGGCCCTGGTAGATGCTTTTACAGCACCTTGGACCTTCGGGAGGGCTTATGTGTTTCCACCCTTCCCGATGCTTCCTCGATTGATTGCCAGGATCAAACAGGAGAGAGCATCGGTGATTCTAATAGCGCCTGCGTGGCCACGCAGGACCTGGTATGCAGATCTAGTGGACATGTCATCCTGTCCACCTGGTCTCTGCCTCTGAGACAGGACCTTCTGATTCAGGGTCCCTTCAAACATCAAAATCTAATTTCTCTGAAGCTGACTGCCTGGAAATTGAACGCTTGATTTTATCAAAACGTGGATTTTCTGAGTCAGTAATTGATACCTTTTAATACAGGCTAGGAAGCCTGTTACCAGGAAGATTTACCATAAAATATGGCGTAAATACCTATATTGGTGCGAATCCAAAGGTTACTCTTGGAGTAAGGTTAGGATTCCTAGGATATTGTCCTTTCTACAAGAAGGTTTAGAAAAGGGTTTATCCGCTAGTTCCTTAAAGGGACAGATCTCAGCTCTGTCTATCCTTTTACACAAACGTCTGTCAGAAGTTCCAGACGTTCAGGCTTTTTGTCAGGCTTTGGCCAGTTTAAACCTAGTTCTTAACGTTTTACAAGGTGTTCCGTTTGAACCCCTTCATTCCATTGATATAAAATTGTTATCTTGGAAAGTTCTGTTTTTAATGGCTATTTCCTCGGCTCGAAGAGTCTCTGAGTTATCAGCCTTACATTGTGATTCTCCTTATCTGATTTTTCACTCAGACAAGGTAGTTCTGCGTACTAAACCTGGGTTCTTACCTAAGGTAGTCACTAACAGGAATATCAATCAAGAGATTGTTGTTCCATCCTTGTGTCCAAATCCTTCTTCAAAGAAGGAACGACTTCTACACAATCTGGATGTAGTTCGTGCCCTGAAATTTTATTTACAGGCAACTAAAGATTTTCGACAAACGTCTTCCCTGTTTGTCGTTTATTCTGGTCAGAGGAGAGGTCAAAAAGCTTCTGCTACCTCTCTCTCTTTTTGGCTTCGTAGCATAATACGTTTAGCTTATGAGACTGCTGGACAGCAGCCTCCTAAAAGAATTACAGCTCATTCCACTAGAGCTGTGGCTTCCACTTGGGCCTTTAAGAATGAGGCCTCTGTTGAACAGATTTGCAAGGCTGCAACTTGGTCTTCGCTTCATACTTTTTCCAAATTTTACAAATTTGACACTTTTTTGCTTCTTCGGAGGCTGTTTTTGGGAGAAAGGTTCTTCAGGCAGTGGTTCCTTCCGTATAAAGATCCTGCCTGTCCCTCCCGTCATCCGTGTACTTTAGCTTTGGTATTGGTATCCCACAAGTAATGATGACCCGTGGACTGACCACACTTAACAGGAGAAAACATAATTTATGCTTACCTGATAAATTCCTTTCTCCTGTAGTGTGGTCAGTCCACGGCCCGCCCTGTTTTTTATGGCAGGTCTAAATTTTTAAATTATACTCCAGTCACCACTGCACCCTTTAGCTTCTCCTTTCTCGTTGGTTCTCGGTCGAATGACTGGGTGTGACGTAGAGGGGAGGAGCTATGTAGCAGCTCTGCTTGGGTGATCCTCTTGCACTTCCTGTTGGGGAGGAGCAAATATCCCACAAGTAATGATGACCCGTGGACTGACCACACTTCAGGAGAAAGGAATTTATCAGGTAAGCATAAATTATGTTATTATTATTATTATTATGTGTTGAAAAAAAATCCTTTTCAAAACGACTTATTTTGGAAAATCATTAAACAACTTACTTAGCGGCATGTCATATGTATCTATTCTATGCTGAATTCTGTTATTATGTGTTGATACAATTGTATCCTATATTTACCTTGAGATATTGTAAAAAAAAAATTTATGCTCTGACGGCTTAAAGGGATACTAACCCCACATTTTTTTTCTTTCATGATTCAGATAGAGCATGCAATTTTAAGCAACTTTCTAATTTATTCCTATTATCAATTTTTCTTTGTTCTCACGTTATCTTGATTTGAAAAGCAGTAATGAAAGGTTAGGAGCCGGCCCATTTTTAGTTCAGCACCTTGGGTAGAGCTTGCTGATTGGTTTGCTACATTTAGCCACAAATCAGCAAGTGCTACCCAGGTGCTGAACAAAAAATGGTCCGGCTCTAAAGCTTACAGTACTGCTTTTTCAAATCAAGATAGCATGAGAACAAAGAAAAATTGATAATAGGAGTAAATTAGAGCATGATATTTTAAGCACCTTTCTATCTAAATCATGAAAGAAAAAAAATGGGTTTAGTATCCCTTTAATTTAAGCCTTTCCATTTTTATTTGGTATACAGCCTAACTAAAATTGTTATAGCTCATTTTTTTTATATACACATTTGAGAGATATAGGCTTTATATGTTGTGGCCACAACTTTATTCTTTTTTTTTTTTTTTTCTCGTATTTTACTCTTGTTGATTTTAAATAAGTACTGTATATTATATTTTTCTGTTTAGGGTTAATAAACCTTTTTTTATGAAATTGAATTTATTCTGATTTTTATAGAGGTCATATAGGATAATATCCTTTTCCATCATATTATATATCCTCGGCTTTCATTAGCGCCACTAAACTATTTTATCTACCGATATTACGTAATTTCTTTCTGTGTCTGCAAGTTTCTTATCATAAGGCCCATAGACTTCCGAGACAGGTAATATACGCACGCTATTTTTTTTTTTTTGCTTTAAAACTGTGGACTTGGGGGAATTTTACACACAATTTTTCTTGGGTTATTGACATATTGTGTTAGGGCTTTCCTGATTGGTTCAGAGGACTGTTGGGGAGGCATACGGTGTGGCAGACGTGACTGATTTAAAGGGACAGTCAAGTTAAAAAAAATTTTTTTTCATGATTTAAATAGTGAATGCAATTTTAAACAACTTTCCAATTTACTTTTATCACCAATTTTGCTTTGTTCTTTTGGTATTCATAGTTGAAAGCTAAACCTAGGAGGATTATATGCTAATTTCTTAGACCTTGAAGACTGCCACTAATCTGAATGTGGCTACACACGTCTCTTGTTGTTTGCTCAGCAGATTTGTTCCGCTATGTATCAGTAGTGCATTGCTGCTCCTAGGTTTGCTCAGCAAATGATACAAAGAGAATGAAGCAAAGATAATAGAAGTACATTAGAAAGTTGTTTTAAAATTAAAATTGCATGCTCTCTCTGTATTATGAGTTTTTTTTTTTTTTTTTTTCTCATTATAATATTTTCACCTCCTGACAGCTTTCCCACTATCCCCAGAAAGGCTGGAGAAAATTCTACAATGTTTAGCGCACTACTAATCCAGAGCATCACTTTTACTGTGTGTTTAACCACTTTGCAGGGGTTAAATCACAGTAGTGTAGATTCAATAGTCTTAAAGGGACATAAAACCTAAAATTTCTCTTTTATAATTCAGATAGAATTGTACAATTTTATACAACTTTCCAACTTCTATTATGTAATTTCTTTCTTTTGCTGTCCTTTGTTGAAGAAGCAACACATCAGGTGGGCCAATAACATGAGACATATATGTGCAACCACCAATCAGCAGGTCATGAGCCTACCTAGGTATCCTTTTCAACAAAGGATACCAAGAGAACAAAACAAATGAGAGAGAGCATGTGATTTTAAACAACTTATACTATCTGAATTATAAAATAAATAAATTGGGTTTCATGTCCCTTTTTTTTTAATGACCTTCTCTAACAATTTAGAGCAAGTAATTTTTCATCTATTAGGGTCCTTTAAAGTAATATATAACGGTATGAACTAACATAAGTTTCTAAATATATAATGCAGCCAAAGCTTATCTGCAAAATGATTTTGTTTTTTAACCCTCATTAACCCCTTTTAATTCAGGCATAGTTTTATTTGCAGCAAGCTCCCCCCTGCACATTTCCATATATAGAAGGTGCTATACAGGCCATAGCTTCTGCAGAATGTGCTTGTGCATGGTAGGGGGCAGAGTCGCATGACACCTGACTAAAGCAGTGCACAGTATAATGCTGAAGCTTTCACAAAGCGTGTGACATTTATCCCTATAGAAGCAAGCAAGCCTCTTCGCAACAAACAATAGTAGTATCTGATGTCCCTTCTCAACCCCCCCCCCCCCCTTACTGGCATTAATTATCCTCACGTGCACACTTTGTTATATGATATATTGGGGTTTGGAGTAAGACACTGATAAGGGGGGGGGGGGTGGAGCAGGCTACACTTGGCAACACTAAAGTGTAAGTAATTTTGCAGATTTTTGGAAATGTTATTAAAGTGAAAGTAAACTTACCTGGTTTGCAGTGTTAAATAACATCCTTAGTGCCAAAATAATATGACTTTCATTCATGTTGTTTTTTTTTTTTTTTTTTTTTTTTTTTTTAAATTTACAGGTAAAAAGTTATCGCCGTAATTAATCATTTTCTTTTACTCTCCTAATTCAACCCGTTAATTTTTTTTTTTTTTTTTTCTCTACTGGTCACGTTGTTCGCATACCCAATTGAAAATCTGGCCGTTAGGCGGCCGTCAAACCACGTCATCCTTCTACTTCTAGTTCTGGGCATGCGCAACTATTTTTCAGCCCTTACTATATTAGGAGCGCGCTCCCGTTTCACGCATGCACACTCGCTTATTTTGAAACAAACAGGGTTTCTCCTGTTAAGTGTAGTCAGTCCACGGGTCATCCATTACTTATGGGATATTAACTCCTCCCTAACAGGAAGTGCAAGAGGATCACCCAAGCAGAGCTGCCATATAGCTCCTCCCCTCTACGTCACACCCAGTCATTCTCTTGCACCTAACTGATAGGACGTGTGAGAGGACTGTGGTTATTAAAATTAGTTTTTATTTCTTCAATCAAAAGTTTGTTATTTTAAACAGCACCGGAGTGTGTTGTTTTTTCTCAGGCAGCATTAGAAGAAGAATCTACCTGAGTTGTGTATGATCTTAGCGGACGTAACTAAGATCCATTTGCTGTTCTCGGCCATTCTGAGGAGCGAGGTAACTTCAGAACAGGGGACAGCGGGCAGGGTTCACCTGCAAGGAGGTATGTTGCAGTATATTATTTTCTAAGGAATGGAATTGACTGAGAAAATACTGCTAATACCCATATAATGTAAGTGCAACCTTAAATGCAGTAGTAGTAACTGGTATCAGGCTGATATGTGTGTATGTTTGCACTGAAGTATTTCTGGGGAATGGCACTTCACTAAGAAAATACTGTATATATATATATATAACTTATAGCCTCTCTGCAGTGAAAGCGACTAGCAACAGGCTTTTTATTAACATCTCATATATTTATATTTAAAACGTTTACTGGCATGTTAATCGTTTTTTCTCTGAGGTACTTGGTGAAAATTTTTTCATGGGCATTATTTTTCCACATGGCTGTCGTTTGTTTTGAATAAAATCAGTTTACTGAGCTTCCCCACTGTTGTAGTATGAGTGGGAGGGGCCTATTTTGGCGCTTTTACTGCGCAGTAAAAATTCAGTCACAAGTCTTCCTGTTCTCCCTGCATGATCCAGGACGTCTCTACAGAGCTCAGGGGTCTCCAAAACTAGTTTTGAGGGATGTAATCACTCACAGCAGACCTGTGAGACTGTGCTTTGACTGTGATAAAAACGTATATATTTTTATTGTTATCCGTTTTTTGGTATTAAGGGGTTAATCATCCATTTGCTAGTGGGTGCAATCCTTTGCTAAATTAATAAATTTAATGTGAAAATTTGGTCTCTATAACTAATCCGGTTCATGTTATTTCAACTGTGACAGTTTTTTGTGTGCTTCTTAAAGGCACAGTAACGTTTTTTTATATTGCTTGTAAATTTATTTGAAAAGTATTTTCCAAGCTTACTAGTTTAATTGCTAGTTTGTTTAAACATGTCTGACACAGAGGAATCTCTTTGTGCAATATGTTCAAAGGCCAATGTGGAGCCCAATAGAAATTTGTGTACTAATTGCATTGATGCTACTTTAAGTAAAAGCCAATCTGTACATGTAAAGAAAATTTCACCAGACAACGAGGGGGAAGTTATGCCGACTAACTCTCCTCACGTGTCAGTACCTGCATCTCCCGCTCAGGAGGTGCGTGATATTGTGACGCCAAGTACATCAGGGCGGCCATTACAAATCACCTTGCAAGACATGGCTAATGTTATGACTGAAGTTTTATCTAAATTGCCAGAACTTAGGGGTAAACGTGACCACTCTGGAGTGAGAACAGAGTGCGCTGAAAATACTAGGGCCATGTCTGATACTGCGTCACAATTTGCAGAACATGAGGACGGAGAGCTTCATTCTGTGGGTGACGGATCTGATCCAAATAAACTGGATTCAGACATTTCAAATTTTAAATTTAAGCTTGAGAACCTCCGCGTGTTACTAGGGGAGGTATTAGCGGCTCTGAATGATTGTAACACGGTTGCAATCCCAGAGAAAATATGTAGGCTGGATAAATATTTTGCGGTACCGACGTGTACTGACGTTTTTCCTATACCTAAAAGGCTTACAGAAATTGTTAACAAGGAGTGGGATAGACCCGGTGTGCCTTTCTCACCCCCTCCTATATTTAGAAAAATGTTTCCAATAGACGCCACCACACGGGACTTAGGGCAGACGGTCCCTAAGGTGGAGGGAGCAGTTTCTACTTTAGCTAAGCGTACCACTATCCCGGTGGAGGATAGCTGTGCTTTTTCAGATCCAATGGATAAAAAGTTAGAGGGTTACCTTAAGAAAATGTTTGTTCAACAAGGTTTTATATTGCAACCCCTTGCATGCATTGCGCCTGTCACGGCTGCGGCGGCATTCTGGTTTGAGTCTCTGGAAGAGACCATTAGCTCAGCTACATTGGATGAGATTACAGACAAGCTTAGAGTCCTTAAGCTAGCTAATTCATTTATTTCTGATGCCGTAGTACATTTAACTAAGCTTACGGCTAAGAACTCCGGATTCGCCATTCAGGCGCGCAGAGCGCTGTGGCTTAAATCCTGGTCAGCTGATGTGACTTCTAAATCTAAATTGCTTAACATACCTTTCAAGGGGCAGACCTTATTCGGGCCCGGTTTGAAAGAAATTATCGCTGACATTACTGGAGGTAAGGGACATGCCCTGCCTCAAGACAGAGCCAAACCAAGGGCTAGACAGTCTAATTTTCGTGCCTTTCGCAACTTCAAGGCAGGAGCAGCATCAACTTCCTCCGCTCCAAAACAGGAAGGAACTGTTGCTCGCTACAGACAGGGCTGGAAACCTAACCAGACCTGGAACAAGGGCAAGCAGGCCAGAAAACCTGCTGCTGCCCCTAAGACAGCATGAAGTGAGGGCCCCCGATCCGGAAACGGATCTAGTGGGGGGCAGACTTTCTCTCTTCGCCCAGGCTTGGGTAAGAGATGTCCAGGATCCCTGGGCGTTAGAGATCATATCTCAGGGATATCTTCTGGACTTCAAAGCTTCTCCTCCAAAAGGGATATTTCATCTTTCAAGGTTGTCAAACCAGATAAAGAAAGAGGCGTTTCTACGCTGTGTACAAGATCTTTTACTAATGGGAGTGATCCACCCGGTTCCGCGGTCGGAACACGGACAAGGGTTTTACTCAAATCTGTTTGTGGTTCCCAAGAAAGAAGGAACCTTCAGACCAATCTTGGATTTAAAGATCCTAAACAAATTCCTAAGAGTTCCATCGTTCAAAATGGAAACTATTCGGACAATCTTACCCATGATCCAAAAGGGTCAGTACATGACCACAGTGGATCTAAAGGATGCGTACCTTCACATACCGATTCACAAGGATCATTACTGGTACCTAAGGTTTGCCTTTCTAGACAGGCATTACCAGTTTGTAGCTCTTCCCTTCGGGTTAGCTACTGCTCCAAGAATCTTCACAAAGGTTCTGGGTTCTCTTCTGGCGGTACTAAGACCGCGAGGAATATCGGTAGCTCCGTACCTAGACGACATTCTGATACAAGCGTCGAGTTTCCAAGCTGCCAAGTCTCATACAGAGTTAGTACTGGCATTTCTAAGGTCACATGGGTGGAAGGTGAACGAAGAAAAGAGTTCTCTATTGCCACTCACAAGAGTTCCCTTCTTAGGGACTCTTATAGATTCGGTAGAAATGAAAATTTACCTGACAGAGGACAGGTTAACAAAACTCCTAAATGCTTGCCGTGTCCTTCATTCCATTCCACACCTGTCAGTGGCTCAATGCATGGAGGTAATCGGTTTAATGGTAGCGGCAATGGACATAGTTCCCTTTGCACGCCTGCATCTCAGACCACTGCAGTTGTGCATGCTAAGTCAGTGGAATGGGGATTACTCAGATTTGTCCCCTATGCTGAATCTGGATCAAGAGACCAGAAATTCTCTTCTATGGTGGCTCTCTCGGCCACATCTGTCCAAGGGGATGCCCTTCAGCAGACCAGATTGGACGATTGTAACAACAGACGCCAGCCTGCTAGGTTGGGGCGCTGTCTGGAATTCCCTGAAGTCTCAGGGATCATGGACTCAGGAGGAGAGTCTCCTTCCCATAAACATTCTGGAATTAAGAGCAGTTTTCAATGCCCTTCTAGCTTGGCCTCAGCTAGCATCTCTGAGGTTCATCAGGTTTCAGTCGGACAACATCACGACTGTGGCATCAACCATTAAGGAGGGACAAGGAGTTCCCTAGCGATGATGGAAGTCTCAAAGATAATTCTCACTCTTGCCACCTATCAGCGATCCACATCCCAGGCGTGGAGAACTGGGAGGCGGATTTCCTAAGTCGCCAGACTTTTCATCCGGGGGAGTGGGAACTTCATCCGGAGGTCTTTGCCCAAATACTTCGGCGTTGGGGCAAACCAGATATGGATCTCATAGCGTCTCGCCAGAACGCCAAGCTTCCTTGTTACGGATCCAGGTCCAGGGACCCGGGAGCGGTTCTGATAGATGCTCTGACAGCACCTTGGAACTTCAAGATGGCTTATGTGTTTCCACCCTTCCCGATGCTTCCTCGATTGATTGCCAGGATCAAACAGGAGAGAGCATCGGTGATTCTAATAGCGCCTGCGTGGCCACGCAGGACCTGGTATGCAGATCTAGTGGACATGTCATCCTGTCCACCTTGGTCTCTGCCTCTGAGACAGGACCTTCTAATTCAGGGTCCTTTCAAACATCAAAATCTAATTTCTCTGAAGCTGACTGCATGGAGATTGAACGCTTGATTTTATCAAAGCGTGGATTTTCGGAGTCAGTAATTGATACCTTAATACAGGCTAGGAAACCTGTTACCAGGAAAAATTACCATAAAATATGGCGTAAATACTTACATTGGTGCGAATCCAAGAGTTACTCATGGAGTAAGGTTAGGATTCCTAGGATATTGTCTTTTCTACAAGAAGGTTTAGAAAAGGGTTTATCTGCTAGTTCTTTAAAGGGACAGATCTCAGCTCTGTCAATCCTTTTACACAAACGTCTGTCAGAAGTTCCAGACGTTCAGGCCTTTTGTCAGGCTTTGGCCAGGATTAAGCCTGTGTTTAAGACTGTTGCTCCACCGTGGAGCTTAAACTTAGTTCTTAACGTTTTACAGGGTGTTCCGTTTGAACCCCTTTATTCCATTGATATCAAGCTGTTATCTTGGAAAGTTCTGTTTTTAATGGCTATTTCCTCGGCTCGAAGAGTCTCTGAGTTATCGGCCTTACATTGTGATTCTCCTTATCTGATTTTTCATTCAGACAAGGTAGTTCTGCGTACTAAACCTGGGTTCTTACCTAAGGTAGTCACTAACAGGAATATCAATCAAGAGATTGTTGTTCCTTCATTGTGTCCTAACCCTTCTTCAAAGAAGGAACGACTTCTACACAATCTAGACGTAGTCCGTGCCCTGAAATTTTATTTACAGGCAACTAAAGATTTTCGCCAAACTTCTTCCCTGTTTGTCGTTTATTCTGGACAGAGGAGAGGTCAGAAAGCTTCTGCTACCTCTCTCTCTTTCTGGCTTCGTAGCATAATACGTTTAGCCTATGAGACTGCTGGAAAGCAGCCTCCTGAAAGAATTACAGTTCATTCTACGAGAGCTGTGGCTTCCACGTGGGCCTTTAAGAATGAGGCCTCTGTTGAACAGATTTGCAAGGCTGCAACTTGGTCTTCTCTTCATACTTTTTCCAAATTTTACAAATTTGACACTTTTGCTTCTTCTGAGGCTGTTTTTGGGAGAAAGGTTCTTCAGGCAGTGGTTCCTTCCGTGTAAAGATCCTGCCTGTCCCTCCCGTCATCCGTGTACTTTTAGCTTTGGTATTGGTATCCCATAAGTAATGGATGACCCGTGGACTGACTACACTTAACAGGAGAAAACATAATTTATGCTTACCTGATAAATTCCTTTCTCCTGTAGTGTAGTCAGTCCACGGCCCGCCCTGTTTTTTATGGCAGGTCTAAATTTTAAATTATACTCCAGTCACCACTGCACCCTATAGTTTCTCCTTTCTCGTTTGGTTTTCGGTCGAATGACTGGGTATGACGTAGAGGGGAGGAGCTATATGGCAGCTCTGCTTGGGTGATCCTCTTGCACTTCCTGTTAGGGAGGAGTTAATATCCCATAAGTAATGGATGACCCGTGGACTGACTACACTACAGGAGAAAGGAATTTATCAGGTAAGCATAAATTATGTTTTTGCAGATAAGCGCACGCACGGTAGACTGAGAAAGCGCCGATTTGCGCATGCAATGTTATTTGTGAACGTGCTTTTAAGATACGTATAGAGCGGGTGGGACCGCTCTATACGTCACCACACAGAAAGATTAGGAAGTAGAGGATGGGAGGAGTTAGCATGGTACTGGTAGGAAATTTAATAATTAATAAAACTTGAAATAATAAAGAAATTGAAAAATTCAACTTAGCGATCTTAGTAGTACAATGTAATAGAATATATTTATGTGTTATAAACGGACTAAGTTTACTTTCACTTTAAAATACCTATAAGCTTTTTTTTTTTTTCCCCACACAGTTTATCTCAGTTTACCCTTTTAGAATATGCACATAACTCAAAATGTTTTATGGCGCATCTGACATTTAATTTCCTGGCATCATGGAGTTGCAGAAAGGACAGCTTTAGTTTGTTTAGAGAATACCCCTTTTCACAAATGTGTTTGTAGCCAAAGTGGAATATGGAGAATAACAGAAGACGCCATTAAAGAGATCTAATTAGGAAACTCCTTCAGACAGAGAGGGTGTGTGACCAGTTTGTATAAGATCTGCAGGCCGGATTCATAGATTATCTGTGTTGATAAATTCGTCTTCTATGTTGTTCTAGGGTCACGTTCCAACGTTGCTGTCTCTAGGCACTCGCCCGCTTACCACTTCAGAGGACCCATTTGACGTTGCTTCTCGTTACAAAGATCAGCCCTGGGAGTACCTGACTAGTGAGGGTAAAAATGTTATCATTATCAGTAGAAAGGTCAAAAATGAAATGTACAGAGGAGCATTCCAATATGAAATAGAAGCATGTATGCAATATACTTCCATTGGCAAAAATGCTTCTTATAAAAGTTATTACTGTCTTTTCTTCTGCAAATATGCTGTAAGGGCCTGTGCACCAGTATTTAACCACTTGACTACTTTAGGACGTTCCATGCCGTCTTAAAAGCGATGGGCTTAAACGCCTTAAGAACGGCATGGAACATCCTAACTTTTGAGGCGTCCTGCTCCATACTAAAACTAAAAGACGGTTGATCCCACTGGGGGGCGTGCCTAGCAATGCAGGCAGTTTCCCAGGAGCCAATCGGCCCTGTTTTTTAAGCACATGATCTCAGTGACGCTCATGTGCTTCATTTTACTTTTTGTTTACAACTGGAACTTAGATACATCGGTCCGTCCTAAAGGGGTTAAACACTAGACTCTCAAATAGTCAGCAGTGGCTTCTATGACACCAATTATGTCTTCAGAAGCAATACACATCACCGCCAGAGTACTGGTGCACAGGCCCTCGTAGCATATGTGTGAACACTGCTGAAAAACATTTTAATAAAAGTCCCACATATAAATCAAGCACTCTGATTGCTCCAGGTATATAAACATTATAAAAAGTGCATTTGTGTACATGCTTTTATGTAACTTGGCTATAATTGATTAGCTCTTAACCCTTTCCCGCCGTTAGGACGTTCCATGCCATCCTAACTGCGCTGGGTTTTAGCGCTGTTAGGACAGCATGAAACGTCCTATCCGTTTCGCTGTACTGATGCCAACGGCGCTTCCTGAATGGGATTGCGACCTGGAGGGCGTGCCCCCTTAACCGATCCCATCGTTGCAATCACGCTATCTCATAAACGATTGCGTGATTTCAAAGTAGACAAATTGCTACCGTCAGGAAAGGGTTAATAATCTAAGCAACACTGCCTGTGTGTTCTGGGTTGTAGAATTCATTAGCAGCTTTAATTCTGTATTTGCTATTGTTCTTTGCACAGCTGCTGCACTGTAAAAAGTCATAAAGTGCTCTTAGATAATACCGGAGGCCGCCATGGTTGCACCTAAGATTGCTCACTCTCATATTTATTTTTTATGCTTAGGTGCTGAGGAATCGGCATCATACAGATTATGTCACTGATGCTGTGCCTCTTAATCTGTGTACTGTGATAAGCACAAGCATGGCTACCTCCAGTACCTAAGAGCTGATGATTACTGCCCATATGTTTGTGTTTTAAAGAGACATGAAACCCAAGTTTATCCTTTCATGATTTAGCTAAACATGCAGTTTTAAGCAACTTTCTACTTTACTCCTATTATCAGTTGTTCTTCGTTTTCTTGCTATCTTTATTTGAAAAATAAAGCTTAGGAGCCGGCCCATCTTTACTTCAGCACCTGGTTAGCGCTTGCTGATTGGTGTCTCAATGAAAATAAACAGCAAGCGCTGCCCAGCGTGCTTGTCATGAATACCTCATGATTTAGATGCTAAGGGGTTAATATTTTTTAGCCTGTGAGCTAAAACATTTGTTTTTCAAGAAGAAATGTGCTGTGTGTTTTCCTTTGATAAACCAGACTCCCCTTATAAATAGTTTGAGTTCCTGTTGACCAAATGTTATTGTATTTGCATTGATGCATCACACCAGTAAGTGTCGGCTCAAGAGACAATAAGCAGTGCACTCTCCCCAGAGCAGATAAGGTTAATAAGAGGGCACTAGTACAATTTGATATGACAACCATGTCATATTTGGTACCAAACTAATTCTCAGGATGTCCCTGTGAAGTTGCTTATATAGGTGAACATGCTGAATATACCTATCAGAGGTTGTAAGGTGTTCTATGATTTCAGCCAAAGGTGCTGAGCTTTATGACCAGTCGTAAAAGAGAGGGGGTGGATATTTCTCTAGCCCCCTCTGTAAGAAGGTTGGCTCAAGTAATCTGATATCATGGAAAGGGGTATAAAATTTTGTGTTTAACATTTAAAGTTGTTCATTCTTCATGGGAGGCTGTATGCTGCAGCGTGAGTGACCCATCTCCCTGGGGCAGATACCATAGCTAGTAAAGTATAAGGTTCTGTTATTTCTCCTTTAAAACGGTTTGCTTGTGTATAATTCTATTTAACATCTTTTTATTAATATTGCTTTGTGCTAATATTTTGCATAATAAAAAAATTCCTTTATTAAGATTTTGCCTTTGTCTAATATTTTAACCACGTTACTGAAAGAGACTCGTAGTATTAGTACTGTGATTTTAGGTTATTTTTTTGCTAAATTGTTTTGTATTCTGGGTTTCCTTAGGATTTCCCATAAAATCGTAAGTGGTGGCAGCTTAGAGAGAGTTTTAGTTTGGGTAACAGTAAAAGGGGAATTTGGGCATTTTTCTAAGTCTAGGACAGACTAGAGAGTGTTGTTAACCCTTGCACCCACTGAACTAAGTCACAGGCTTGCCTGGAGTGGCTGGACTGTGACAGATTAGTGAAAGTGGAAAGGGTTTGTTAACCCTTTCTGGGCCAAGCAAGTGACTGGCGCACGGTTGGTTAACCCTGGACGTCATAGTGCTGATACTGAACCAAAATGGGCTGGCTCCTAAGCTTACATTCCTGCTTTTCAAATAAAGATACCATGAGAACAAATAAAAATTGATTATAGGAGTAAATTAAAAAGTTGCTTAAAATTGCTGCTTTATATGAATCATGGAAGAATACATTTGGGTTCATTATCCCTTTTAATATACCCTTTTATATATGTGCATTTGCATTGGTTTAGAGGGAACATAGGTGCACCGCTTTATAACCTATACAGTTATTTTTATTTATTTTTTGCAAGATTAATTGCTTAACCATTCCTACAATATCTATTAAACTGTAAACACCTTGTTTGTAGATATTTCAGTTGTCTTGTTATAGAATAATATATCAAACATCTTAAAACCATTTAAAATCTTGCTTGCTGCAGTTGTTTTTCAATAGCCTAATTCCACCCATTATTTGCCTCATTTGGAGAAGCCAATCCGAGCTTCTAACCAGGGTAGCTACAGTCATTATGTTCATATAAAGTGCATTGTTTATCTGCTGAAGATGGTTACCCTCTTTTTGGTACGTGAACTAAGGCCCTGCACTGAAATCTTGCTATTCCCTGCTTTTCTGTCATTTTACAACAAATCTCTATGTATGTATGTATGTATGTATGTATGTATGTATGTATGTATGTATGTAAAAGAACACTTTGTAAGTAAGTAGCGCACACATAGACTTTAGCAATATAATTTCAAAAGGTACCTGTATACCACTCACTGTCCGGTAACACGCTGGGGAGCAATTGGCTCAGGGTGTATGGAGATCTGCAGCTGTGGAGACTGAGCCGGTCTGTAGTCAGCGTCTGAGTAAATAGAATATATTCCAATGGATTGTCCCCACTTGTAGCGCAAAAAAATCTCTCTCCAAAGAAAAGTAAAACTTCCTTTATTGTAGTAACAAAAGTAAAAACATGACAGCCTACACACGACTGTAATAAAGCACTTAATGTAAAAACACAGTGTCAGTGATCTGAACCACATGCAGACATGTTTCGTGCAGTTGCGCACTTGATCACTGTGTACTTTTCTTTGGAGAGAGATTTTTTGCGCTACAAGTGGGGACAGTATGTATGTATGTATGTATGTATGTATGTATATGATTTTTCCCAATGTCTCAATTCTAATGTCTAGTTAATTGCCATGTGATGCTCACTCCTTATCAATACTTGCTATAACTCTAAAATTTATAGTTCTTTTATGTCATAGTTTTAACCCCCTCCAAATTTTATTGTCTGTTTACTTAAAGGGACACTAAACCCAAATTTTTTCTTTTATGATTCAGATAGAGCATGCAAATTTAAGCAACTTTCTAATTTACTCCTATTATCATTTTTTACTTGTTCTCTTGCTATCTTTGTTTAAAAAGCAGGAATGTGATGCATAGGAGCTGGCCCATTTTTGGTTGAGAACCTGGGTTATGCTTGCTTATTGGTGAGTAAATGTAAGTCTCCAATAAGCAAGCGCTATCCATGGTGCTGAACCTAAAATGGGCTGGCTGCTAAGATTTACATTCCTGCTTTTAAAATAAAGATAGCAAGAGAACAAAGAAAAATTGATAATATGAGTAAATTAGAAATTTGCTTAAAATGTCATGCTCTATCTCAATCATGAAAGAAAAAATGTAGGTTCAGTGTCCCTTTTAACTCATCTCACCCTGACCAGATTCTAACATTCCAATTGGCCTTACCAACTGTCTTTGATTAGCAATTAAGTAAATTTAGTGGACTCAGCTGACTGCCCTACCTGTATATATTGCAGACTAGCTTGGGGAAGTGCATTGCACAGGGGTGAGTGCATTGGTTACAGGGCTGTGTACTTTTTAACAATAGCATATGTTCACATTTTCAAAGTGAACATTTTATAAGTGAGGCATTAATTTTTAAGAATTATACAAGGATTGGGCAAGACACAAGGCAAGTACTCTTGTAATACTATGTTTTTGCATCTCGTATCCTTTTGCAAGTGCTGCTGTAACACTGTGTCTTATGTGTTTACTTGGTTCCAACTTTCAGAATAATGCTCAATATCTTCATACTCCTTTTTGCTACCTCTTGTCTCTATAACAAACTACATTACTCAATTACTCCTTCTCCCTCTCCACCTGCACTGTTCATTAGCCCATCTCTCTTATACTCACCTTATTTTTGTACTCATGAACTCTACTTATTCCTAAATACTCTCTCTCCCCCCTGCACTTCAGCCAAACAACAGTCTCATTTACTGCAAATCTGCTTCTCATGTCACTCTCCCTCTTGCTCATACTAGCTGCTGGCGACATCTCCCCTAATCCTGGTCCCTCACAACCTCCTAACCTTTCACACCCTTGTGTGCCTTTCAATAGACTTCATAAACTAAACTCTGGTAACCTTAACCGCATTCCTCTTACATCTAAAAACCCCTCCCCCTTCACTTGTGCACTCTGGAACTCTCGCTCTGTTTGCAACAAGCTCACTTCTATCCATGATCTCTTTATCTCCCACTCTCTTAACCTTCTGACTCTCTGCTTCAGACACAGCATCCACTGCTGCACTGTCACATGGGGGTCTCCATTTCAGCCACACTCCTAGGTCTGGCAATAGACAAGGAGGTGGTGTCGGTATTTTACTTTCCTCTCGTTGCACCTTCCAACAAATACAGCCCTTCTCTTCACTCACATTTTCTTCATTTGAAGCACACATGATTCGGTTATTCTCTCCCCTCTCTATACGTGTTGCAGTCATATACCGCCCCCCTGGCTCCCCAACTCAATTTTTACATCACTTTGCTGCCTGGCTTCCTTATTTCCTTTCCTCAGACACCCCTGCCCTCATTCTTGGCGACTTTAACATCCCTCTTGACAATTCCAATGCCTCCTCTGCAATACAACTTCTTCAACTGACTTCCTCTTTCGGCCTGTCACAATGGACTGACTCTCCCACTCACAAAGATGGTCATTCCCTTTATCTGATTTTCACCTATCGATGCACTCTTTCAAATTTAACAAACTCCCCTTTTCCTCTCTCTGACCATCATCTCCTAACTTGCAACATCACTTCCCTACCTACAACTCCCCCTCCCTCTACCCCTCACACCAAACTTCACAGAAGCATTAAGTCACTAGATCTGCTTCAGCTCGCTAGCTCCCTCAAACCTCTCCTCTCATCCATCACCTCCTTTTCCTGCCCTGACCAATCTATCTGCCAGTATAATTCCACCCTTACATCGGTCATTGACACTCTGGCCCCTCCAACCTTAGCTCAGAAACCACACTCTCATCCTCAGCCCTGGCATACTCCTCTGAGTACTTCTGAGCGACATTGGAGGAAATCTCGGAGTTCAGCTGACTTTCTTCACTACAAGTTCATCCTGAACTCCTACTATTCTGCCCTTAATCTTTATAAGCAACAATATTTTTCTAATCTCATCTCTACTCTTTCCTCTAACCCTAAACGTCTGGTCAACACATTCAACACTCTTCTCCGCCCACCCCCACCTCCTAACACAACCTCTCTCTCAGCTCAAGATTTTGCAAGCCACTTCAACAACAAAATTGACTCCATCAGAAGTGAAATCAGCTCTCAACATACTTCCAATCTCTCACCCCCTCAAAAGCTCACGATCACCCAAAACCCAAATATCCAAAAATGCAGCTCTTTTGCCCCTGTTAATGAGGATGAAGTTTCTGCCCTTATACTGTCCTCCCACCTCACTATCTGTCCCCTCGACCCCATCCCCTCACAGCTACTCCCCTCCCTCTCTTCTACCCTCACCCCCATACTCACACACATTTTCAACCTCTCCCTCAGCACTGGTATATTTCCCTCATCTCTAAAACATGCACTGGTTACACCTATCCTCAAAAAACCTTCCCTTGATCCAACCTCCCCTTCAAATTACCGCCCTATTTCCCTACTCCCTCTTGCCTCAAAGCTCCTCGAAAAGCTAGTTTACGCACGTCTATCCCATTTCCTTACACTAAACTCTCTTCTTCTTGACCCACTGCAATCTGGATTTCGTTCCCATCACTCTACAGAGACAGCAATTGTCAAGGTTACCAATGACCCTACTTGCAGCAAAATCCAAAGGCCACTTCTCTCTGCTTATCCTCCTTGACCTGTCTGCAGCCTTTGACACTGTTGACCACCCTCTTCTGCTCCAAACCCTCCAATCCTTTGGCATCTGTGACACAGCTCTCGTGGTTCTCTTCCTATCTGACTAACCGTACATTTAGTGTAGCCTTCTCCGGAGCATCCTCTGCCCCGTTACCACTTTCTGTTGGGGTACCTCAAGGCTCTGTCCTTGGTCCCCTTCTCTTCTCAATCTACACGTCGTCACTAGGTTCCTTAATAAAGTCCCATGGGTTTCAATACCATTTGTATGCCGATGACACCCAAATCTATCTCTCTGCACCAGACCTACCTCCTTCCTTACTAACCCGTGTCACTAACTGTCTTTCTCACATCTCATCTTGGATGTCCTCTCACTACCTTAAGCTAAATCTCTCCAAAACTGAACTCCTTATTTTTCCCCCTTCTTCCAATGTCTCCACCCCCAAAATTTCTATAACTGTTGATAATTCCACCATTATCCCTACCCCGCTCGCCCGATGTCTTGGGGTCACACTTGACTCAGATCTTTCCTTCACGCCTCACATCCAGTCCTTGGCTAAAGCCTGCCGCTTCTACCTTAAAAACATTGCTAAAATTAGACATTTCCTTACACAAGATACAACCAAGATTTTAATCCACTCTCTCATCCTTTCCCGCCTCGACTACTGCAATTCCGTCCTCTCTGGTCTACCTAGCTGCCGCACAGCTCCTTTACAATCCATTATGAATGCCTCTGCCAGACTCATCTTCCTTACTCGTCGCTCTTCATCTGCTGCACCTCTCTGCCATTCCCTTCACTGGCTTCCTCTAGGATTAAACATAAAATCCTCACCCTGACATATAAAGCTCTCAACTGCACTGCTCCCCCCTACATCTCAGAACTTGTCTCTAGATACTCTCCCTCCCGTCCCCTTCGATCAGCTCAGGATCTCCTCCTCTCTTGTTACTTCCTCACATTCACGTTTACAGGACTTCTCCAGACTGGCCCCCATCTTGTGGAACTCCCTGCCTCGCTCCATAAGACTCTCCCCTAGTTTTAACAGCTTCAAGCACTCCCTAAAAACTTTACTATTCAGGGATGCATACAACCAACACTAACCTTTCCTAACGCCATTGCTTTCCCCTTGAACCCCTTAGATTGTAAGCCTATGGGCCCAGCTGTTTTACAGATCGCTTCATAAGAGCCGACTACAACAGTGATACTCTCGGCAGGGCCCTCTACCCACTTGACCCCTACAAAAGCTATCCTGTACACCGACTATGTTTACAGCGCTGCGGAATCTGTTGGCGCTCTACAAATACCTGATAATAATAATAATAAAAAAATTTGGAGCAGGGTTAGCCCTCAGAATTCAGCTGTGAGTTTCAGTTCTAAGAATGGGGAAAATCCACACTTTTCAAAATTAAAGGGACATGAAACCCAATATTTTTGGTTCAGATAGAGCCTGAAATGCTAAACAACGTTCTAATTTACTTCTGTTGTAACATTGTCTTTGTTCTTTTGGTATCTTTTGTTTAAAAGCAGGGACGTATGCTTAGGAGCTTCCATGTGTCTGGAGAATTATATATGACAGCGGTTTTGCTAGAATGTTAGAGGGCAACACTATTTCCTGCCATGTAGTGTTCTGGATGCTACCTAGGTATTCATTACAGAATATAACAGGAAGGAACAAAGCAAATTTGATAATAGAAGTAAATTCAAATTTTTTTTTTATAGTGGTTTGTTCTGTCTGAATCACAAAATATTTGTGGGGGTTTGATATCTCTTTAGTTTACATGAAAAGGGGGCAAGACAAATAATGAAAACGTGCATTGTAAAACAAATTTGCAATATAACTAAACCTTTTTAAATTTTTTTTTTTTTTTTTTTTTTTTTTTTTTTTTTCCCCCCTAACACACACAATATAGATATTTTTCACTGTAACAGGAAACAGAAAGCATAATTAAAAGCTGTCACTTTTGTTCAGGGGTCCCTGATAAACCTGTAAAAAGCAGCTTCTGGACCCCATCATTTAGCATTTAAGATACACAAATATGAGATGACAAAGGTCCCACCAGTAACCAGCGGGATCTGCTATTGCAACCCATAACATCTGTGATAGACATCAGTGGGGGAAAATTGTATCTTTAAAGGGACACTAAAGTCGAAATTAAAGGGATATGAAATCCAAAATATTCATTTCATGATTCAGATAGAGCATGTGATTTAAACCACTTTCTAGTTTACTTCTGTTATCAATTTTTCTATGTTCTCTTTGTATCTTCTGATTAAAAAAAACAGCAGGGACATATGTTTAGGAGCCGGCTCAGTTCTAGAGCACTATAAGGCAGCAGTTGTTCAAGAATGTTATCCATTTGCAAGAGCACTAGAGGGCAGCACTATTTCCTGTCATGTAGTACTAATGTTATACATTAGCAAGAGCACTAGAGGGCAGCACTATTTCCTGTCATGTAGTACTAATGTTATACATTAGCAAGAGCACTAGATGGCAGCACTATTTGCTGTCATGTAGTACTAATGTTATACATTAGCAAGAGCACTAGATGGCAGCACTATTTCCTGTCATGTAGTACTAATGTTATACATTAGCAAGAGCACTAGAGGGCAGCGCTATTTCCTGTCATGTAGTACTAATGTTATACATTAGCAAGAGCACTATAGGGCAGCACTATTTCCTGTCATGTAGTACTAATGTTATACATTAGCAAGAGCACTAGATGGCAGCACTATTTCCTGTCATGTAGTACTAATGTTATACATTAGCAAGAGCACTAGATGGCAGCACTATTTCCTGTCATGTAGTACTAATGTTATACATTAGCAAGAGCACTAGAGGGCAGCGCTATTTCCTGTCATGTAGTACTAATGTTATACATTAGCAAGAGCACTATAGGGCAGGACTATTTCCTGTCATGTAGTACTAATGTTATACATTAGCAAGAGCACTAGATGGCAGCACTATTTCCTGTCATGTAGTACTAATGTTATACATTAGCAAGAGCACTAGATGGCAGCACTATTTCCTGTCATGCAGTAGTACTAATGTTATACATTAACAAGAGCACTAGAGGGCAGCACTATTTCCTGTCATGTAGTACTAATGTTATACATAAACAAGAGCACTAGATGGCAGCACTATTTCCTGTCATGTAGTACTAATGTTATACATAAACAAGAGCACTTTTTCCTGTCATGTAGTACTGTTATACATAAACAAGAGCACTAGATGGCAGCACTATTTCCTGTCATGTAGTACTAATGTTATACATTAGCAAGAGCACTAGATGGCAGCACTATTTCCTGTCATGTAGTACTAATGTTATACATTAGCAAGAGCACTATAGGGCAGGACTATTTCCTGTCATGTAGTACTAATGTTATACATTAGCAAGAGCACTAGATGGCAGCACTATTTCCTGTCATGTAGTACTAATGTTATACATTAGCAAGAGCACTAGATGGCAGCACTATTTCCTGTCATGCAGTAGTACTAATGTTATACATTAACAAGAGCACTAGAGGCCAGCACTATTTCCTGTCATGTAGTACTAATGTTATACATAAACAAGAGCACTAGATGGCAGCACTATTTCCTGTCATGTAGTACTAATGTTATACATAAACAAGAGCACTAGATGGCAGCACTTTTTCCTGTCATGTAGTACTGTTATACATAAACAAGAGCACTAGATGGCAGCACTATTTCCTGTCATGTAGTACTAATGTTATACATTAGCAAGAGCACTAGATGGCAGCACTATTTCCTGTCATGTAGTACTAATGTTATACATTAGCAAGAGCACTAGATGGCAGCACTATTTCCTGTCATGTAGTACTAATGTTATACATAAACAAGAGCACTAGATGGCAGCACTATTTCCTGTCATGTAGTACTAATGTTATACATTAGCAAGAGCACTAGATGGCAGCACTATTTCCTGTCATGTAGTGCTCCAGATGCTACCTACGTATCTCTTCAACATAGAATATTATTGGAATAAAGAAAATTTGATCAAGTCAATTGGAATTTTTTTTTTTTTTTAAATTGTATGCTCTGCTTGAATCATAAAAGAGCATTTTTGGGCTTCATATCCCTTTAGAGCACTTTCACTATCAAACTGTGCACAGTGTTTTTATCTGCACACTTTCTGACGCACCTGCTCCTACTGAGCATGTGTAAGAGATCACACTGTATACATACGAGTCTGTGATTCGCCGATGCCGTCACATGATAAGGGGCGGCCGATTGAATTCATTTTTTAAATGTGTGAGAGGAAAAAAAAAATCAAATATTTAAAATTCAGAGTAAGAGCTTATTGCATTAACATTTTATGTGCTTGTTTAATATGCCATTCTACTGTCATAGGTCACAAGGAGCAATACATTAAAGGGACGTTATACACTAGATTTTTATTTGCATAAATGTTTTGTAGATGATCCATTTATACAGCCCATCCGGGGAGTGTTTTTGTAACAATGTATAGTTTTGCTTATTTTTAATTAACATTGCACTGATTTTCAGACTCCTAACCAAGTCCCAAAGATTTAGGAGAATACCGACGTATACCTACTCAAGCCTGCTCCTGTTTGTGCAAAGGGTCTTTTCATATGAAGGGGGAGGGGTTGAGTGTCTGCTCCTGTTGCTATAGAACCACTTTCAGTGAGTGTTCCAGCTACCCTTTCAACAGTGCTAAATTGGGAGCTTCTAAGTAAGTTTTATATACTGGATTTTTATATCAGTATCTGTGCATCTTATTCTTTATAGTAGTGTGTATCACATGCAGTTCTATGAAAATTGGGGTATACTGTCCCTTTAAGGCAAACAATCTCTAGGCTAGTAATTGACAAGGGCAGACCCCTGTTATAAGAAGTAATTTAAACAGTTTACAAGTCATTGTCTAATTATATAACAAATATTGATGTGGCAGAGATGAGAAGCGCCTTATGCAATAGGTTGTAATATCTAGTTGCACTTGTATTGCAAGGATTGGGCAGTCCCTTGTTTCTTGTGTTTTAGATTCCCCTGGGGGTATTTGCAGCATTAGTGATGGGTTCTCTAGGGATTTATTGTCATTATTTTTGTTTCCCTGATTTTGCTCTGGTAAATGTGACATCACATTTTCATTTCTACCCTGTAGCACATCAAACAGTGCAGATTGTATTTCCCTGTCTAGGTTGGTCCTAGGTAAAACCTTTAGATTCTGGCTTGTTAGTGACATACAGGGAGGGGCTGGAGTTGAGCTGACATACTGATATAAACAGGGAAAGTGCCATGTAAACTGTATTACTGTGGCCAAGTGCCAGTTTAATGTGCCACCTTAAAATGAGGCAGATCAACTAGTGTGTGAAATGATTCTTAAAGGGATAAAATCGACAAAAATGAAATGTGCATGAGTCCATTTTAAATTTGAGATAGAATTAGGAAAAATGCTTCAAGTAAAATTATTACTGGTTGTCTTTGGCATATGCTGCGAGGGCCCGTGCAAACCTTATTAAAAAGCTAACAAACGTCAAAACTTACATTAATTAGTGCGTGATTATATAAAGTATTGATCTCTGCAAATATTAGAGTGAGATGCTTCGAAGAAATGCTGATTCGTAGCAGATGAACAACTTTTTGTGCGCAGTTACCAATTTTCCTGCTGGTCATGGGCGCTGTTCGGACACGCCCCTCATAACTAAACCTTTTTATATTGAGAGCTCAAGGTGTTTGTTGCGCTTTTTCTTATCTACACGCTAACACATGCACAATTGTCTTGCTCAATATCTATTGTTAATATAAACCACTAGCGATATATCATTTATGCATTATGTATATATTTTTTCCGTCTATTTCTAGAGTACGTGCAGCGTTATGGCAGCCAATCAGTATGGACTGGTTACAGGAGGAACCACAAGGGACCAATCCCACCTCAGAAAACCCGCAAGACCTGCATTGTGAGTCATGAACTGGCGTTTAAAGGGACTAAAGTATAGTTTAACTAGACCTAAAAGTACAAAAGATAAAGCTGTAATATGTTAGGGCATATATCTAACCCCTTATTGCATTGTTTCTAGTGTATAACTATGTGTTTAACACATCCAAAGGATACTCAGGGGCAGCAGTCTGGTGAGCCAATGACAACAAGCATATGTGTGTAGCCACCAATCACCAGCTGCGCTTTGTTTCCTGCTCTTAGAAAGTATTTTTATAGAAAAAAACAAGACAATGCAATAGCACTTAGAAAAAAAAACAAAAAACTACAGCTTATTTGAAGTTCAGACTAACACATTTCAAAGTTATTTCTATTTCTGCTCCCCTGTACCATGTGACAGCCATCAGCCAATCACAAATGCATATACGTCTATTCTGAATTCTTGCACATGCTCAGTAGGAGCTGGTGACTCAAAAAGTGTAAATATAAAAAGACTGAGCACATTTTGTTAATGGAACTAAATTGGAAAGTTGTTTAAAATTGCTGCTGTATCTGAATCATGAAAGTTTAATTTTGAATTGAGTGTTCCTTTAAAGGGACATTAAAAATAAAAAAATGCTACACATGATGAATTCAAAACAAAGATTAACAATATAATAATATACTTTCTCCAACATAGGTGTGTCCGGTCCACGGCGTCATCCTTACTTGTGGGATATTCTCTTCCCCAACAGGAAATGGCAAAGAGCCCAGCAAAGCTGGTCACATGATCCCTCCTAGGCTCCGCCTACCCCAGTCATTCTCTTTGCCGTTGTACAGGCAACATCTCCACGGAGATGGCTTAGAGTTTTTTAGTGTTTAACTGTAGTTTTTATTATTCAATCAAGAGTTTGTTATTTTAAAATAGTGCTGGTATGTACTATTTACTCGGAAACAGAAAAGAGATGAAGATTTCTGTTTGTATGAGGAAAATGATTTTAGCACCGTAACTAAAATCCATGGCTGTTCCACACAGGACTGTTGAGAGCAATTAACTTCAGTTGGGGGAACAGTGTGCAGTCTCTTGCTGCTTGAGGTATGACACATTCTAACAAGACGATGTAATGCTGGAAGCTGTCATTTTTCCCTATGGGATCCGGTAAGCCATTTTTATTACGATGGTAAATAAGGGCTTCACAGGGCTTATTAAGATTGTAGACTTTTCTGGGCTAAATCGATTCAGTTTTAAAACATATTTAGCCTTGAGGAATCATTTTATCTGGGTATATTTATATTATATTGATATTATAATATCGGCAGGCACTGTATTAGACACCTTATTTCTCTGGGGCTTTCCCAAAGCATAAGCAGAGCCTCATTTTCGCGCCGGTGTGGCGCACTTGTTTTTGAGAGGCATGGCATGCAGTCGCATGTGAGAGGAGCTCTGATACTTAGAAAAGACTTTCTGAAGGCGTCATTTGGTATCGTATTCCCCTTTGGGTTTGGTTGGGTCTCAGCAAAGCAGATACCAGGGACTGTAAAGGGGTTAAAGTGTTAAAACGGCTCCGGTTCCGTTATTTTAAGGGTTAAAGCTTCCAAATTTGGTGTGCAATACTTTTAAGGCTTTAAGACACTGTGGTGAAAATTTGGTGAATTTTGTACAATTCCTTCATGTTTTTTCGCAATTGCAGTAATAAAGTGTGTTCAGTTTAAAATTTAAAGTGACAGTAACGGTTTTATTTTAAAACGTTTTTTGTACTTTATTATCAAGTTTATGCCTGTTTAACATGTCTGAACTACCAGATAGACTGTGTTCTGAATGTGGGGAAGCCAGAGTTCCTGTTCATTTAAATAAATGTGATTTATGTGATAATGACAATGATGCCCAAGATGATTCCTCAAGTGAGGGGAGTAAGCATGGTACTGCATCATTCCCTCCTTCGTCTACACGAGTCTTGCCCACTCAGGAGGCCCCTAGTACATCTAGCGCGCCAATACTCCTTACTATGCAACAATTAACGGCTGTAATGGATAATTCTGTCAAAAACATTTTAGCCAAAATGAACCCTTGTCAGCGTAAGCGTGGCTGCTCTGTTTTAGTTACTGAAGAGCATGACGACGCTGATATTAATATCTCTGAAGGGCCCCTAACCCAATCTGAGGGGGCCAGGGAGGTTTTGTCTGAGGGAGAAATTACTGATTCAGGGAACATTTCTCAACAGGCTGAACCTGATGTAATTGCATTTAAATTTAAGTTGGAACATCTCCGCATTCTGCTTAAGGAGGTATTATCCACTCTGGATGATTGTGAAAAGTTGGTCATCCCAGAGAAACTATGTAAAATGGACAAGTTCCTAGAGGTGCCGGAGCTCCCAGAAGCTTTTCCTATACCCAAGCGGGTGGCGGACATTGTTAATAAAGAATGGGAAAGGCCCGGTATTCCTTTCGTCCCTCCCCCCATATTTAAAAAATTGTTTCCTATGGTCGACCCCAGAAAGGACTTATGGCAGACAGTCCCCAAGGTCGAGGGAGCGGTTTCTACTTTAAACAAACGCACCACTATACCCATAGAGGATAGTTGTGCTTTCAAAGATCCTATGGATAAAAAATTAGAAGGGTTGCTTAAAAAGATGTTTGTTCAGCAGGGTTACCTTCTACAACCAATTTCATGCATTGTCCCTGTCACTACAGCCGCATGTTTCTGGTTTGATGAGCTGATAAAGGCGCTCGATAGTGATTCTCCTCCTTATGAGGAGATTATGGACAGAATCAATGCTCTCAAATTGGCAAATTCTTTCACCCTAGACGCCACTTTGCAATTGGCTAGGTTAGCGGCTAAGAATTCTGGGTTTGCTATTGTGGCGCGCAGAGCGCTTTGGTTGAAATCTTGGTCGGCTGATGCGTCTTCCAAGAACAAGCTACTAAACATTCCTTTCAAGGGGAAAACGCTGTTTGGCCCTGACTTGAAAGAGATTATCTCGGATATCACTGGGGGTAAGGGCCACGCCCTTCCTCAGGATCGGCCTTTCAAGGCGAAAAATAGACCTAATTTTCGTCCCTTTCGTAAAAACGGACCAGCCCAAAGTGCTACGTCCTCTAAGCAAGAGGGTAATACTTCTCAAGCCAAGCCAGCTTGGAGACCAATGCAAGGCTGGAACAAGGGAAAGCAGGCCAAGAAGCCTGCCACTGCTACCAAGACAGCATGAAATATTGGCCCCCGATCCGGGACCGGATCTGGTGGGGGGCAGACTCTCTCTCTTCGCTCAGGCTTGGGCAAGAGATGTTCTGGATCCTTGGGCGCTAGAAATAGTCTCCCAGGGTTATCTTCTGGAATTCAAGGGACTTCCCCCAAGGGGGAGGTTCCACAGGTCTCAGTTGTCTTCAGACCACATAAAAAGACAGGCGTTCTTACATTGTGTAGAAGACCTGTTAAAAATGGGAGTGATTCATCCTGTTCCATTAAGAGAACAAGGGATGGGGTTCTACTCCAATCTGTTCATAGTTCCCAAAAAAGAGGGAACGTTCAGACCAATCTTAGATCTCAAGATCTTAAACAAGTTTCTCAAGGTTCCATCTTTCAAGATGGAAACCATTCGAACTATTCTTCCTTCCATCCAGGAGGGTCAATTCATGACCACGGTGGATTTAAAGGATGCGTATCTACATATTCCTATCCACAAGGAACATCATCGGTTCCTAAGGTTCGCATTCCTGGACAAACATTACCAGTTCGTGGCGCTTCCTTTCGGATTAGCCACTGCTCCAAGGATTTTCACAAAGGTACTAGGGTCCCTTCTAGCGGTGCTAAGACCAAGGGGCATTGCAGTAGTACCTTACCTGGACGACATTCTGATTCAAGCGTCGTCCCTTCCTCAAGCAAAGGCTCACACGGACATTGTCCTGGCCTTTCTCAGATCTCACGGCTGGAAAGTGAACGTGGAAAAGAGTTCTCTATCCCCGTCAACAAGGGTTCCCTTCTTGGGAACAATTATAGACTCCTTAGAAATGAGGATCTTTCTAACAGAGGCCAGAAAAACAAAACTTCTAGACTCTTGTCGGATACTTCATTCCGTTCCTCTTCCTTCCATAGCTCAGTGCATGGAAGTGATCGGGTTGATGGTAGCGGCGATGGACATAGTTCCCTTTGCGCGCATTCATCTAAGACCATTACAACTGTGCATGCTCAGTCAGTGGAATGGGGACTATACAGACTTGTCTCCGAAGATACAAGTAAATCAGAGGACCAGAGACTCACTCCGTTGGTGGCTGTCCCTGGACAATCTGTCTCAAGGGATTACGTTCCGCAGACCAGAGTGGGTCATTGTCACGACCGACGCCAGTCTGATGGGCTGGGGCGCGGTCTGGGGATCCCTGAAAGCTCAGGGTCTTTGGTCTCGGGAAGAATCTCTTCTACCGATAAATATTCTGGAACTGAGAGCGATATTCAATGCTCTCAAGGCCTGGCCTCGGCTTGCGAGGACCAAGTTCATACGGTTTCAATCAGACAACATGACAACTGTTGCATACATCAACCATCAGGGGGGAACAAGGAGTTCCCTAGCGATGGAAGAAGTGACCAAAATCATTCTATGGGCGGAGTCTCACTCCTGCCACCTGTCTGCTATCCACATCCCAGGAGTGGAAAATTGGGAAGCGGATTTTCTGAGTCGTCAGACATTGCATCCGGGGGAGTGGGAACTCCATCCGGATATCTTTGCCCAAGTCACTCACCTGTGGGGCATTCCAGACATGGATCTGATGGCTTCTCGTCAGAACTTCAAAGTTCCTTGCTACGGGGCCAGATCCAGGGATCCCAAGGCGGCTCTAGTGGATGCACTAGTAGCACCTTGGACCTTCAAACTAGCTTATGTGTTCCCGCCATTTCCTCTCATCCCCAGGCTGGTAGCCAGGATCAATCAGGAGAGGGCGTCGGTGATCTTGATAGCTCCTGCGTGGCCACGCAGGACTTGGTATGCAGATCTGGTGAATATGTCATCGGCTCCACCTTGGAAGCTACCTTTGAGACGAGACCTTCTTGTTCAGGGTCCGTTCGAACATCCGAATCTGGTTTCACTCCAGCTGACTGCTTGGAGATTGAACGCTTGATTTTATCGAAGCGAGGATTCTCAGATTCTGTTATCGATACTCTTGTTCAGGCCAGAAAGCCTGTGACTAGAAAGATTTACCACAAAATTTGGAAAAAATATATCTGTTGGTGTGAATCTAAAGGATTCCCTTGGGACAAGGTTAAGATTCCTAGGATTCTATCCTTCCTTCAAGAAGGATTGGAAAAAGGATTATCTGCAAGTTCCCTGAAGGGACAGATTTCTGCCTTGTCGGTATTACTTCACAAAAAGCTGGCAGCTGTGCCAGATGTTCAAGCCTTTGTTCAGGCTCTGGTTAGAATCAAGCCTGTTTACAAACCTTTGACTCCTCCTTGGAGTCTCAATTTAGTTCTTTCAGTTCTTCAGGGGGTTCCGTTTGAACCCTTGCATTCCGTTGATATTAAGTTATTATCTTGGAAAGTTCTGTTTTTAGTTGCGATTTCTTCTGCTAGAAGAGTCTCAGAATTATCTGCCCTGCAGTGTTCTCCTCCTTATCTGGTGTTCCATGCAGATAAGGTGGTTTTACGTACTAAACCTGGTTTTCTTCCAAAAGTTGTTTCTAACAAAAACATTAACCAGGAGATTATCGTACCTTCTCTGTGTCCAAAACCAGTTTCAAAGAAGGAACGTTTGTTGCACAATTTGGATGTTGTTCGCGCTCTAAAATTCTATTTAGATGCTACAAAGGATTTTAGACAAACATCTTCCTTGTTTGTTGTTTATTCAGGTAAAAGGAGAGGTCAAAAAGCAACTTCTACCTCTCTCTCTTTTTGGATTAAAAGCATCATCAGATTGGCTTACGAGACTGCCGGACGGCAGCCTCCCGAAAGAATCACAGCTCATTCCACTAGGGCTGTGGCTTCCACCTGGGCCTTCAAGAACGAGGCTTCTGTTGATCAGATATGTAGGGCAGCGACTTGGTCTTCACTGCACACTTTTACCAAATTTTACAAGTTTGATACTTTTGCTTCTTCTGAGGCTATTTTTGGGAGAAAGGTTTTGCAAGCCGTGGTGCCTTCCATTTAGGTGACCTGATTTGCTCCCTCCCTTCATCCGTGTCCTAAAGCTTTGGTATTGGTTCCCACAAGTAAGGATGACGCCGTGGACCGGACACACCTATGTTGGAGAAAACAGAATTTATGTTTACCTGATAAATTTCTTTCTCCAACGGTGTGTCCGGTCCACGGCCCGCCCTGGTTTTTTAATCAGGTCTGATATTTTATTTTCTTTAACTACAGTCACCACGGTACCATATGGTTTCTCCTATGCAAATATTCCTCCTTAACGTCGGTCGAATGACTGGGGTAGGCGGAGCCTAGGAGGGATCATGTGACCAGCTTTGCTGGGCTCTTTGCCATTTCCTGTTGGGGAAGAGAATATCCCACAAGTAAGGATGACGCCGTGGACCGGACACACCGTTGGAGAAAGAAATTTATCAGGTAAACATAAATTCTGTTTTTTTCTTTAAATGATATGTTTAAATCTTGAACAAATAAGTGTAACACTTTTTTGCTATAAATTAATGTGCAACGTCTTGTAATAACTAGTTACTCGAACAATCACGTTGGGCAATAAAGCAGTGTCAGGCTAGTCTGGAGTCTGCTGGATTTCAAAGAGATAAATTAAAGGAAAAAGTGGATAAAACAAATAATGAAATATATTCAAAGATTTACACTTTACATAATAAAACATTTTTATAATTTTTGTCTGTTAGAGAGGAGGAAAAGTCTGCGGAAATCCTTGTCCAATTTGCAGAGACCAGAAACTTGGCCTAGATTATAGGGTATGTATAGGAACCCACATGCATTTTGTACGTTGTTTTATACTCGACAGACTCCTTTTCTCCAACATAGGTGTGTCCGGTCCACGGCGTCATCCTTACTTGTGGGATATTCTCTTCCCCAACAGGAAATGGCAAAGAGCCCAGCAAAGCTGGTCACATGATCCCTCCTAGGCTCCGCCTTCCCCAGTCATTCTCTTTGCCGTTGCAACATCTCCACGGAGATGGCTCAGTTTTTTTGGTGTTTAAATGTAGTTTTTATTCTTCTATCAAGAGTTTGTTATTTTAAAATAGTGCTGGTATGTACTATTTACTCTGAAACAGAAAAGAGATGAAGATTTCTGTTTGTAAGAGGAAAATGATTTTAGCAACCGTTACTAAAATCGATGGCTGTTTCCACACAGGACTGTTGAGAGGAATTAACTTCAGTTGGGGGAAACAGTGAGCAGACTTTGGCTGCTTGAGGTATGACACATTTCTAACAAGACTTGGTAATGCTGGAAGCTGTCATTTTCCCTATGGGATCCGGTAAGCCATTTTCTTAATTTTCAATATAAGAATAAAAGGGCTTCACAAGGGCTTTAAAGACTGGTAGACATTTTTCTGGGCCAAAACGATTACTTTATAAGCATATTTATTGGTTTATAACTTTGGAGAGTTATTTTAATCTTGGGAATTTTATTAAAAAAACGGCAGGCACTGTATTGAACACCTTTTTCACTGGGGGCCTTTTCTAGTCATAGGCAGAGCCTCATTTTCGCGCCACTAATGCGCAGTTGTTTTTGAGAAGCAAGGCATGCAGATGCATGTGTGAGGAGCTCAGATCCACTGAAAAAGCTTATTGAAGGCGTCATTTGGTATCGTATTCCCCTCTGGGCTTGGTTGGGTCTCAGCAAAGCAGATACCAGGGACTGTATAGGGGTTAAATGTAAAAACGGCTCCGGTTCCGTTATTTTAAGAGTTAAAGCTTTCAAATTTGGTGTGCAATACTTTTAAGGCTTTATGACACTGTGTGGTGAAATTTTGGTGAATTTTGAACATTTCCTTCATACTTTTGCGTATATTCAGTAAAAAAGTGTGTTCAGTTTAAAATTTAAAGAGACAGTAACGGTTTTATTTTAAAACGTTTTTTGTGCTTTGTTATCAAGTTTATGCCTATTAACATGTCTGAACTATCAGATAGACGATGTTCTGTATGTTCGGAAGCCAAGGTTCCTCTCCATTTAAATATATGTGATGAATGTGACAAACAAAGTAGGGACAATGATGCCACTGAGTGAGGGGAGTAAGCATGGTACTGCATCATCTCCTTCTATGTCTACACCAGTCTTGCCCACTCAGGAGGTCCCTAGTGAATCTAGTGCGCCAATCCTCCTTACTATGCAACAATTAACGGCTGTAATGGATAATTCTATTAAAAACATTTTAGCCAAAATGCCCACTTATCAGCGAAAGCGCGACTGCTCTGTTTTAGATACTGAAGAGCATGAGGACGCTGATGATAATGGTTCTGACATGCCCTTACACCAGTCTGAAGGGGCTAGGGAGGTTTTGTCTGAGGGAGAAATTTCAGATTCAGGAAAAATTTCTCAACAAGCTGAACCTGACGTTATTACATTTAAATTTAAATTGGAACATCTCCGCGCTCTGCTTAAGGAGGTGTTATCTACTCTGGATGATTGTGACAATTTGGTCATTCCAGAGAAATTATGTAAGATGGACAGGTTCCTAGAGGTCCCGGTGCCCCCGAAGCTTTTCCTATACCCAAGCGGGTGGCGGACATTGTAAATAAAGAATGGGAAAGGCCCGGCATACCTTTTGTCCCTCCCCCTATATTTAAGAAATTATTTCCTATGGTCGACCCCAGGAAGGACTTATGGCAGACAGTCCCCAAGGTCGAGGGGGCGGTTTCTACTCTAAACAAACGCACCACTATCCCTATAGAAGATAGTTGTGCTTTCAAAGATCCTATGGATAAAAAAATTAGAGGGTTTGCTTAAAAAGATGTTTGTTCAGCAAGGTTACCTTCTACAACCAATTTCATGCATTGTTCCTGTCACTACAGCAGCGTGTTTCTGGTTCGAGGAACTAGAAAAGTCGCTCAATCAAGCAGCCTCTTATGAGGAGGTTATGGACAGAGTTCAAGCACTTAAGTTGGCTAACTCTTTTACCTTAGACGCCACTTTGCAATTAGCTAGATTAGCGGCGAAAAATTCAGGTTTTGCTATTGTGGCGCGCAGAGCGCTTTGGCTGAAGTCTTGGTCAGCGGATGTGTCCTCCAAGAACAGATTGCTTAACATCCCTTTCAAGGGGAAAACGCTGTTTGGCCCTGACTTGAAAGAGATTATTTCAGACATCACTGGGGGAAAGGGCCACGCCCTTCCTCAGGATAGGTCTTTTAAGGCTAAAAATAAAACAAATTTTCGTCCCTTTCGCAGAAACGGACCAGCCTCAAATTCTACATCCTCTAAGCAAGAGGGTAATTCTTCTCAAACCAAGCCAGCCTGGAGACCGATGCAAGGCTGGAACAAAGGTAAGCAGGCCAAGAAGCCCGCTACCGCTACCAAGACAGCATGAGATGCTGGCCCCCGATCCGGGATCTGGTGGGGGGCAGACTCTCTCTCTTCGCTCAGGCTTGGGCAAGAGATGTTCAGGATCCTTGGACGCTAGAAATAATTTCTCAAGGTTATCTCCTGGAATTCAAGGAACTACCCCCAAGGGGAAGGTTCCACAGGTCTCAATTGTCTTCGGACCAAATAAAAAGACAGGCATTCTTACATTGTGTAGAAGACCTGTTAAAAATGGGAGTGATTCATCCTGTTCCATTAGGAGAACAAGGGATGGGGTTTTACTCCAATCTGTTCATAGTTCCCAAAAAAGAGGGAACATTCAGGCCAATTTTGGATCTCAAGATCCTAAACAAATTCCTCAAGGTCCCATCGTTCAAGATGGAAACCATTCGGACAATTCTTCCTACCATCCAGGAAGGTTAATTCATGACCACGGTGGATTTAAAGGATGCGTATCTACATATTCCTATCCACAAGGAACATCATCGGTTCCTAAGATTCGCCTTTCTGGACAAGCATTACCAGTTTGTGGCACTTCCATTCGGACTAGCCACTGCTCCAAGAATTTTCACAAAGGTACTAGGGTCCCTTCTAGCGGTGCTAAGGCCAAGGGGCATTGCAGTAGTACCCTACTTGGACGACATACTGATTCAAGCGTCGTCTCTACCACAAGCAAAGGCTCATACGGACATTGTCCTAGCCTTTCTCAGATCTCACGGGTGGAAAGTGAACGTAGAAAAAAGTTCTCTTTTCCCGTCAACAAGAGTTCCCTTCTTGGGAACAATAATAGACTCCTTGGAAATGAAGATTTTTCTGACAGAAGCCAGAAAATCAAAACTTCTAAGCTCTTGTCAAGTACTTCATTCTGTTCTTCTTCCTTCCATAGCGCAGTGCATGGAAGTAATAGGTTTAATGGTTGCGGCAATGGACATAGTTCCTTTTGCGCGAATTCATCTAAGACCATTACAACTGTGCATGCTCAGACAGTGGAATGGGGATTATACAGATTTGTCCCCGACGATCCAAGTAGATCAGAGGACCAGAGATTCACTCCGTTGGTGGCTGACCCTGGACAACCTGTCCCAAGGGATGAGCTTCAGAAGACCAGAGTGGGTCATTGTAACGACCGACGCCAGCCTGGTGGGCTGGGGCGCGGTCTGGAAACACCTGAAGGCTCAGGGTCTATGGTCTCGGGAAGAATCTCTTCTCCCGATAAACATTCTGGAACTGAGAGCGATATTCAATGCTCTCAAGGCTTGGCCTCAACTAGCAAAGGCCAAATTCATAAGGTTTCAATCAGACAACATGATGACTGTTGCATATATCAACCATCAGGGGGGAACAAGGAGTTCCCTGGCGATGGAAGAAGTGACCAAAGTAATTCAATGGGCGGAGCTTCACTCCTGCCACTTGTCTGCATTCCACATCCCAGGAGTGGAAAATTGGGAAGCGGATTTTCTGAGTCGTCAGACATTTCATCCGGGGGAGTGGGAACTCCATCCGGAAATCTTTGCCCAAATAACTCAATTATGGGGCATTCCAGACATGGATCTGATGGCGTCTCGTCAGAACTTCAAGGTTCCTTGCTACGGGTCCAGATCCAGGGATCCCAAGGCGACTCTAGTAGATGCACTAGTAGCGCCCTGGACCTTCAACCTAGCTTATGTGTTCCCACCGTTTCCTCTCATTCCCAGGCTGGTAGCCAGGATCAATCAAGAGAGGGCTTCGGTGATCTTGATAGCTCCTGCGTGGCCACGCAGAACTTGGTATGCAGACCTGGTGAATATGTCATCGGCTCCACCATGGAAGCTACCTTTGAGACGGGACCTTCTTGTTCAAGGTCCGTTCGAACATCCGAATCTGGCATCACTCCAACTGACTGCTTGGAGATTGAACGCTTGATTTTATCATAGCGTGGGTTCTCAGATTCTGTCATTGATACTCTTATTCAGGCTAGAAAGCCTGTAACTAGGAAAATTTACCATAAAGTATGGAAGAAATATATCTGTTGGTGCGAATCGAAAGGATTCCCATGGAACAGGGTAAAAATTCCTAAGATTCTATCCTTTCTACAAGAGGGTTTGGAGAAAGGATTATCTGCAAGTTCTTTGAAGGGACAGATTTCTGCTTTATCTGTTTTACTTCACAAGAAGCTGGCGGCTGTGCCAGATGTTCAGGCCTTTGTTCAGGCTCTGGTTAGAATCAAGCCTGTTTACAAACCTTTGACTCCTCCTTGGAGTCTCAATTTAGTTCTTTCAGTTCTTCAAGGGGTTCCGTTTGAACCCTTACATTCCGTAGATATTAAGTTATTATCTTGGAAAGTTTTGTTTTTGGTTGCAATTTCTTCTGCTAGAAGAGTTTCAGAGTTATCTGCTCTGCAGTGTTCTCCTCCTTATCTGGTGTTCCATGCAGATAAGGTGGTTTTGCGTACTAAACCTGGTTTTCTTCCGAAAGTTGTTTCTAACAAAAATATTAACCAGGAGATAGTTGTGCCTTCTTTGTGTCCGAATCCAGTTTCAAAGAAGGAACGTTTGTTGCACAATTTGGATGTAGTTCGTGCTCTAAAATTCTATTTAGAGGCTACAAAGGATTTCAGACAAACATCTTCCTTGTTTGTTGTTTATTCTGGTAAAAGGAGAGGTCAAAAAGCAACTTCTACCTCTCTCTCTTTTTGGCTTAAAAGCATCATCAGATTGGCTTATGAGACTGCCGGACGGCAGCCTCCTGATAGAATCACAGCTCATTCCACTAGGGCTGTGGCTTCCACATGGGCCTTCAAGAACGAGGCTTCTGTTGATCAGATATGTAAGGCAGCGACTTGGTCTTCACTGCACACTTTTACCAAATTTTACAAATTTGATACTTTTGCTTCTTCTGAGGCTATTTTTGGGAGAAAGGTTTTGCAAACCGTGGTGCCTTCCATCTAGGTGACCTGATTTGCTCCCTCCCATCATCCGTGTCCTAAAGCTTTGGTATTGGTTCCCACAAGAAAGGATGACGCCGTGGACCGGACACACCTATGTTGGAGAAAACAGAATTTATGTTTACCTGATAAATTACTTTCTCCAACGTTGTGTCCGGTCCACGGCCCGCCCTGGTTTTTTAATCAGGTCTGATGATTTAATTTCTCTAACTACAGTCACCACGGTATCATATGATTTCTCCTATGCAAATATTCCTCCTTTACGTCGGTCGAATGACTGGGGAAGGCGGAGCCTAGGAGGGATCATGTGACCAGCTTTGCTGGGCTCTTTGCCATTTCCTGTTGGGGAAGAGAATATCCCACAAGTAAGGATGACGCCGTGGACCGGACACACCGTTGGAGAAAGTAATTTATCAGGTAAACATAAATTCTGTTTTTTTTGTACGTATTGTTGTGAGCTCTGTATTCTGCTCCGCAGACTCTTATTTAAGGTGGCGCAATAGTCGAAAAGTTGCACTCTGCAATTAAAGGGACATTCCATTCAAAATTTAAATGCACATATACGAATTATATCTGTGAATAGGAATTGCTTCTAGTAAAAGTTATCACTATTTTAGTGTTCGCATTTTTCATTGCACGTGCATGTGAAGTATAGCTAGATATTCTCAGTGCGCCAACAATTTAAAAACTGGGGCTTGTATCATGTCAGCAACTAACAAAATGAGTCATTACCAGATTATACAAACACCTAAGGCTCTCTAAGCAAGTGCTGTGTGTAAAATGCTGGTGCACGGTGCATACTTACACTCTTGAAACAGCTATAACTTTTATTAGAAGCATGTTTGCTTATTCATGTATATTGCAAAAATACTCCTGATCAAAATTGAAATGCAGCCGTGTGAATTCATATTTTTACTGCAATATCCCTTTAAGTAGCACATGTAATTTTATTACTAGTGACCCTACACTGCTGTGTGTTTAACCCCCGCAAACCGGTTAAACACACAGTAGAAGTCAGCCGTACTAGTTGCACAACATAGATGTGTAACTAGCGCTGCTGATTGGATCAGCTATGGTGTCCATTCGGGACCGGCAGACCTCGAACTGTACTTCTACTGTGTGTTTAACCTTTTTGCAGGGTTAAACACACAGTAGTGCAGGATTGATGGTCTAAACTTAAATTTGTTGACTTATGGCCCTTTTAATTTTAGCTTTATATGAGTGTATACGTTGTTGCAATTTCTAGAAATCCTTTCCTTTTTTTTTCCAGAACGTAAGGTTGCTGCAGCAGTTTATATGCCCACATACAGGAGTGGTGTTTGATCCCACAAAGACTGGTGAGTTGCAATCATATGTTAGACAAGAGACCTAGCTCTATACTGTTATATCATATGGGCGATTATTACACATAGGAGAACAAAAGGACCGACTCAGATCCCTTCTGTCAGAGTCCCCTTGGCATGGGAGAGACACTCATAGCACTGTTCCATGTCACCCTGCGCGGGGAAGGACAGACCCAAACCTCCCTTCCTGATACCCTCTAGGAGTGTCTGTTGCACCTAACAGTGGGGAGGAACAGACCCACAGCTCCTTTCTGTGTCAATCTGGGGGGCAGACATATAGATTCCTTATCTGTTTGTCACTGTATTACCCTATAGAAAGTGGGACAGGCTTATAGCTATCTTCTGTCTGTCACCCTGCAGGGGGAGGGACAGATTCATAGCTCCCTTCTGACTGTGTCACCCTGCAGGGGGAGGGACAGACTCATAGCTCCCTTCTGTCTGTGTCACTGTGTCACCCTGCAGGGGGAGGGACAGACTCATAGCTCCCTTCTGTCTGTGTCACTCTGCAAGGGGAGGGACAGACTCATAGCTCCCTTCTGTCTGTGTCACTGTAACCTGCAGGGGGAGGGACAGACTCATAGCTCCCTTCTGTCTGTCCCTCCCTCTGCAGGGTGACACAGACAGAAGGGAGCTATGAGTCTGTCCCTCCCCCTGCAGAGTGACACAGACAGAAGGGAGCTATGAGTCTGCCCCTCCCCCTGCAGGGTGACACAGACAGAAGGGAGCTATGATTCTGTCCCTCCCCCTGCAGGGTGACACAGACAGAAGGGAGCTATGAGTCTGTCCCTCCCCCTGCAGAGCGACACAGACTCATAGTTCCCTTCTGTATGTGTCACTGTCACCTGCAGGGGGAGGGACAGATTCATAGTTCCCTTCTGTATGTGTCACTGTCACCTGCAGGGGGAGGGACAGACTCATAGCTCCCTTCTGTCTGTCCCTCCCTCTGCAGGGTGACACAGACAGAAGGGAGCTATGAGTCTGTCCCTCCTCCTGCAGGGTGACAGACAGAAGGGAGCTATGAGTCTGTCCCTCCCCCTGCAGAGTGACAGACTCATAGCTCCCTTCTGTCTATGTCGCTGTGTCACCCAACAGGAGGAGGGGCAGACTCATAGTTCTCTTCTGTCTATGTCACTGTGTCACCCAACAGGGGCAGACTCATAGCTCTACTGTCTGTGTCACTTGATATTTTATTTGTCACCTCTAGGAGTGTGCATGAAGCAGCAGAAAATCCTTGTTAAAGCGATAACAGATGCGAAGGACCATGGTATGTATATTATGCAGCTATAACAAAATGACTAGTTTTTGATTTAATATAGATGCATATTATTTATGTCACTCTGTTCTGCCGCTAGGTTTTCTCCCAGCGTCCGTTCCTCATTTAGAGCTGCGTTGTGAAGATTACTTAAATAACCACGGGGCAGTTTCCAGTCTCCCCCCTCCCCCAGAAGGACCTTGGTACGATTGGTATGAATGGCGGGAGCCGCCCATAGAAGAGATAAAACGACTGAAGAAACTTTATAAGCCCTACCTGAAAGAGATGGAATCAGAAAAATGAAGATTATGGATTCTAAATGTAAAATCAGAAGTCCTAACTCTGTTTACCAACACCCAGAGCGATATAAATTATGTAATATTAATAAATATGGCGCTTAAACACCTTGTACAATCGTTTTAAAGGCCACAATAATTATTATTATTATACTTAATTAATAAAGCGCCAACATATTCCACAGCGCTGTCCGTGGGTACAATTTGTTTAAATAAAAAAATTATACAAGACTTTAACCCCTTAATGACCACAGCACTTTTTCATTTTCTGTCCGTTTGGGACCAAGGCTATTTTTACATTTCTGCGGTGTTTGTGTTTAGCTGTAATTTTCTTCTTACTCATTTACTGTACCCACACATATTATATACCGTTTTTCTCGCCATTAAATGGACTTTCTAAAGATACCATTATTTCTCCTGTTAAGTGTAGTCAGTCCACGGGTCATCCATTACTTATGGGATTATAACTCCTCCCTAACAGGAAGTGCAAGAGGATCACCCAAGCAGAGCTGCTATATAGCTCCTCCCCTCTACGTCATATCCAGTCATTCTCTTGCACCTAACTAATAGATAGGACGTGTGAGAGGACTGTGGTTGTTAAACTTAGTTTTTATTTCTTCAATCAAAAGTTTGTTATTTTAAACAGCACCGGAGTGTGTTGTTTTTTCTCAGGCAGCATTAGAAGAAGAATCTACCTGAGTTTGTGTATGATCTTAGCGGACGTAACTAAGATCCATTTGCTGTTCTCGGCCATTCTGAGGAGCGAGGTAACTTCAGAACAGGGGACAGCGGGCAGGGTTCACCTGCAAGGAGGTATGTTGCAGTATATTATTTTCTAAGGAATGGAATTGACTGAGAAAATACTGCTAATACCGATGTAATGTAAGTGCAGCCTTAAATGCAGTAGTAGCAACTGGTATCAGGCTGATATGTATGTATGTTTACACTGAAGTATTTCTGGGGAATGGCACTTCACTAAGAAAATACTGTATACATATAACTTATAGCCTATTCTGCAGTGAAAGCGACTAGCAACAGGCTTTTTAATAACATTTCATAATTTTATATTTAAAACGTTTACTGGCATGTTAATCGTTTTTTCTCTGAGGTACTTGGTGAAAAATTTTATGGGCATTATTTTTCCACATGGCTGTCGTTTGTTTTTGAATAAAATCAGTTTACTGAGCTTCCCCACTGTTGTATTATGAGTGGGAGGGGCCTATTTTGGCGCTTTATTGCGCAGTAGAAATTCAGTCACAGTCTTCCTTTTTCTCCCTGCATGATCCAGGACGTCTCTACAGAGCTCAGGGGTCTCCAAAACTAGTTTTTGAGGGAGGTAATCACTCACAGCAGACCTGTGAGACTGTGCTTTGACTGTGATAAAAACGTATATATTTTTAATTGTTATCCGTTTTTTGGTATTAAGGGGTTAATCATCCATTTGCTAGTGGGTGCAATCCTTTGCTAAATTAATGCATTTACTGTGAAAATTTGGTTACTATAACTAATCCGGTTCATTGTTATTTCAACTGTGACAGTTTTGTGTGCTTCTTAAAGGCACAGTAACGTTTTTTATATTGCTTGTAAATTTATTTGAAAAGTATTTTCCAAGCTTGCTAGTCTAATTGCTAGTTTGTTTAAACATGTCTGACACAGAGGAATCTCTTTGTGCAATATGTTCAAAGGCCAATGTGGAGCCCAATAGAAATTTGTGTACTAATTGCATTGATGCTACTTTAAGTAAAAGCCAATCTGTACATGTCAAGAAAATTTCACCAGACAACGAGGGGGAAGTTATGCCGACTAACTCTCCTCACGTGTCAGTACCTGCATCTCCCGCTCAGGAGGTGCGTGATATTGTGGCGCCAAGTACATCAGGGCGGCCCTTACAAATCACTTTGCAAGACATGGCTAATGTTATGACTGAAGTTTTATCTAAATTGCCAGAACTTAGGGGTAAACGCGACCACTCTGGGGTGAGAACAGAGTGCGCTGATAATACTAGGGCCATGTCTGATACTGCGTCACAATTTGCAGAACATGAAGACGGAGAGCTTCATTCTGTGGGTGACGGATCTGATCCAAATAAACTGGATTCAGACATTTCAAATTTTAAATTTAAGCTTGAGAACCTCCGTGTGTTACTAGGGGAGGTATTAGCGGCTCTGAATGATTGTAACACGGTTGCAATCCCAGAGAAAATATGTAGGCTGGATAAATATTTTGCGGTACCGACGTGTACTGACGTTTTTCCTATACCTAAAAGGCTTACAGAAATTGTTAACAAGGAGTGGGATAGACCCGGTGTGCCTTTCTCACCCCCTCCTATATTTAGAATTTTTTTTCCAATAGACTCCACCACACGGGACTTATGGCAGACGGTCCCTAAGGTGGAGGGAGCAGTTTCTACTTTGGCTAAGCGCACTACTATCCCGGTGGAGGATAGCTGTGCTTTTTTTTTTTTTTTTTTTTTTGTAAATAAATTTTTATTGAAGTTGAAGTAAAAATTGACAAACAAAATTCACCTTTAGGACAATAATACATCCAAGAGAATATTACAATGCCTATAAGCAAATATTAGTTACAAAACAAAATGCACATGTAATAAGAGAAATACATATCAGAAGTTAACATGGTGCTAGGCAAAAGTTTAGGTGAAATGAATTAGAACTTCGTTTTATATTATATTACTAGCGAATGATCTCCACAGCCTAGTAGAAAACACTTCTTGACATATCTGAATCAAGGTATCTGCCTGTGGAGGGTTAGCATATGAGTCGGCCACTCTTGGGCCAAATTATATAGGGGGGGAGGGATTATCAGCGGGCGAGAGCCGCTTGAATATAAGGGGGGGAGATGGAGGGGCGGAGCCTTCCAAACAATGCGGTGGAGCTTATAATGCAATTAAGTGTGGATTGGTTTCTTCACCTGTCAAATAGATACTGAAAATAATATTAGGATTATTAGGTTCCTGTTTCGAATAATTCAGCTGAACTTCTCTCTGCCTATGTAGAGTAAAAGTATATACTGTAGTGCGACGCGCATGTTAGGAGATTATTATATTGTGTAGCTATACATCTCATAGGCTCAATAAAAGTCTTATATAAGGGTCCTGTAGGTACAGATTTGTTAACCCATTAGGGATACCTAGAATATGGGTAAACATATTTATGCGCCCACAAATAAGGTCATAAAATGTGGATGTATAAAATAAGCAACTAAGCAGGATCTAAGAATATGGGGAGTAGTGGGTCTCGGTAGTTTGTCTGTAGTATTATGTGGAAAAGGGAACATTAGTATGTTTGGAGGATAGGGAATATCTGGGTTTCTGGATGAGCCCCTCTGCTGGGGGAGTGCCACCTGTAGGCGATGTGGGAAAAAGGAGTAGGGATATGACCCGTAGGCCAAAAGCGCCGACAGGAAAGGAGGGAGAGGGGCTTAACTGGGGCAAGTAATATATACTGATGATGTGGACCAAATTATAGGGAAATTAGGGATGACAGTCGCCAATAATGATAGTAGATACCAAATGGAAGGAAAATAATCCCAACACTTAAGTAACAATCATAAAAAGGAATAGCTGTGGGGTAAATATAGCTTATACTTCCATAAATATCGCAATCGCCGCGTATCTATTTAACAGAAGAGGGTTATAAATTGGTTAGCAGCTAATAAAAGAGCAAGGTAAAGAATATTTGATAAATATTAAGCATAAAGGGCCACTTTCGGGTCTCTAGGGCTATGGAATAATGTTAAGTAAAGCCTGTGTAATACATTAACAGCAATAATAAGCATAATGTCGTTCTTAATAGCTAAATCAGGGGGCATAGCTAATAGTGTCTGACCAATATATGAATATGATGCCTCCTACAAGATTAACACTTTGAAACAGGTCACCAAGGTGAAATATGCAGTATCAACAGTATGATTGACAGTACTAGATAGTACTAAGTGAGAGTGCCTATGTATAACAATAGATATATTAAAAAGTCAGATGTGTATGAGTAACTTTGTAAGCAGGGAGCTAGTGATAAGATATTAGGTATACCCAATTAGTATATAGGCAGGAATCTCTAAGGGCTGCCATTTGTAAAGGCAAACATGAACAAACATTGAGATAAAACATATGCATAACAAGCTATAAGTATGAGCTCCATGTACTTCTATGAAACATATGTGAATATAGAATAAATATGCAACACTATAAACCTCAAAACTCTAACTGGAATATAGTGTATACATCCAAAGATAATATAGGTTGTTAGGAGTGTCCTCATAGCAAAGCTATAAAACCTATGCAGCCCCTTTAGGAATCAGTTTAGGTAGGTAAAAACATAAGCAGTAGCAGCATGCAGGCTTGCACATAGTTTGTAAAAAGATGGGACAATGGTTTGCTTCTATATTGCTACTAACAACTGATAGCATATTCAGGTATAGTACCAGAGGATAATGCTAGGTAAAGATAACCTCTAATGGATATGCTTATGTTAGTAGTGAGGTGGTACATAGAATAAATTTACAAATGTCTCTCATTATATATGTAAGAAGCAAAAGCTGAAAGTTTCACCTTAGGGGGCAGATTTGTGTAATCTTCATATCATAAAACAGTCTTAACAAAAGCAAATGAAGAGTTTAACAGTATATAGCACAGCATAACAATAAAAACATGAGCTGCAAGGTTTTCCTACACTAGAGAGAATATAGTGGTTCATATGTGCACTAGGTAATACATTAGGAATGCGCATTGGACAGATAATCTTCATAAATGCCCAAATGTTCAAACTCAGTCTGTTGTCAAACTGGAAAGCCCTCATGTACGACTGAGTCCCAATGATCCCTTCCTTTCCCTTTTTTTAAAGGTGAATCAGGGTTCCAAAAGCTACAACTCCAAAGTGTCAGGAAAACGGGGCACCACACGGACAACCATGCGGCCTGAGTGACAGGGGACAAAGTCAAGCCGTGAGAAGTCTCAACGAAAAAGAGCACCAGGATGACCTCTCAACAGCTTAGCAATATGTCATCTTAGCCCACACCCGTAGCGACAAACAATGCCATGTCCGGTACACAATACTTTCCTCTCGAGCTGGTCTCGCCCGGTGGAGCATCAACTTGGGGCCGAGCTGGGAGATCGCAGGGAGCCGATAGCATCTCAGTTGGTAAGTGTTCCCTTGGCCTCAGCTCTCTCAGGTGATCCCGTAGCTTCTCGCATCTTGTACTGCATTGCTGCTCGCAGACATCGGCCATATTAGCTGTGGTTCTCGGGAGAGCAGCTAGTTCCGGATCGCTGAAGGACTGGAAGCAGACCGTGCTAAAAGGTCGGAGTATGTCGCCGCCATCTTGCCTCTCATGTGGGACAACGAACAGGTCACGGAGCTGCACAAGCAGATCTCTCATTTCCAAAAAGTGATCCTCCAATATCTCGCAGCAGCGGTCCTCAAACTTGCGCAGTGCGGTCTCCAGGTCCATCTTGTCTGTATCAAGGTAAGAGTTCATCTGGATCTTTGGTAGGGATTGTACTCTGACTGCTCCGGCAGATATACTAGGCCCCAAGACCCGATGCAGCTGAAATAATGTGGTATGTCCCCTGGTAGAGCTTTGTGTGCAGGTCAGTAAGCAGGCACAACTGTCCTTTACTTCCAGAGCGTGTGTAGGGTTAAGTTACTTTAGAATTATATTCATATTCGTCTTTAATTTTAATTATAGTATGGGAGCTCTATGGACACACGTCTGCTCTTCTTGTCAGTTGGCTCCGCCCCCCAGCTGTGCTTTTTCAGATCCAATTGGTAAAAAATTAGAGGGTTACCTTAAGAAAATGTTTGATCAACAAGGTTTTATATTGCAACCCCTTGCATGCATTGCGCCTGTCACGGCTGCGGCGGCATTCTGGTTTGAGTCTCTGGAAGAGACCATTAGCTCAGCTACGTTGGATGAGATTACAGACAAGCTTAGAGTCCTTAAGCTAGCTAATTTATTTATTTCTGATGCCGTAGTACATTTAACTAAACTTACGGCTAAGAACTCCGGATTCGCCATTCAGGCGCGCAGAGCGCTGTGGCTTAAATCCTGGTCAGCTGATGTGACTTCTAAATCTAAATTGCTTAACATACCTTTCAAGGGGCAGACATTATTCGGGCCCGGTTTGAAAGAAATTATCGCTGACATTACTGGAGGTAAGGGCCATGCCCTGCCTCAAGACAGAGCCAAACCAAGGGCTAGACAGTCTAATTTTCGTGCCTTTCGTAACTTCAAGGCAGGAGCAGCATCAACTTCCTCCGCTCCAAAACAGGAAGGAACTGTTGCTCGCTACAGACAGGGCTGGAAACCTAACCAGACCTGGAACAAGGGCAAGCAGGCCAGAAAACCTGCTGCTGCCCCTAAGACAGCATGAAGTGAGGGCCCCCAATCCGGAAACGGATCTAGTGGGGGGCAGACTTTCTCTCTTCGCCCAGGCTTGGGCAAGAGATGTCCAGGATCCCTGGGCGTTAGAGATCATATCTCAGGGATATCTTCTGGACTTCAAAGCTTCTCCTCCAAAAGGGAGATTTCATCTTTCAAGGTTGTCAGCAAACCAGATAAAGAAAGAGGCGTTTCTACGCTGTGTACAAGATCTTTTACTAATGGGAGTGATCCACCCGGTTCCGCGGTCGGAACACGGACAAGGGTTTTACTCAAATCTGTTTGTGGTTCCCAAGAAAGAAGGAACCTTCAGACCAATCTTGGATTTAAAGATCCTAAACAAATTCCTAAGAGTTCCATCGTTCAAAATGGAAACTATTCGGACAATCTTACCCATGATCCAAAAGGGTCAGTACATGACCACAGTGGATTTAAAGGATGCCTACCTTCACATACCGATTCACAAAGATCATTACCGGTACCTAAGGTTTGCCTTCCTAGACAGGCATTACCAGTTTGTAGCTCTTCCCTTCGGGTTAGCTACTGCTCCAAGAATCTTCACAAAGGTTCTGGGTTCTCTTCTGGCGGTACTAAGACCGCGAGGAATATCGGTAGCTCCGTACCTAGACAACATTCTGATACAAGCGTCAAGTTTCCAAGCTGCCAAGTCTCATACAGAGTTAGTACTGGCATTTCTAAGGTCACATGGGTGGAAGGTGAACGAAGAAAAGAGTTCTCTATTGCCACTCACAAGAGTTCCCTTCTTAGGGACTCTTATAGATTCGGTAGAAATGAAAATTTACCTGACAGAGGACAGGTTAACAAAACTCCTAAATGCTTGCCGTGTCCTTCATTCCATTCCACACCCGTCAGTGGCTCAATGCATGGAGGTAATCGGCTTAATGGTAGCGGCAATGGACATAGTACCCTTTGCACGCCTGCATCTCAGACCACTGCAATTGTGCATGCTAAGTCAGTGGAATGGGGATTACTCAGATTTGTCCCCTATGCTGAATCTGGATCAAGAGACCAGAAATTCTCTTCTATGGTGGTTCTCTCGGCCACATCTGTCCAAGGGGATGCCCTTCAGCAGACCAGATTGGACGATTGTAACAGACGCCAGCCTGCTAGGTTGGGGCGCTGTCTGGAATTCCCTGAAGACTCAGGGATCATGGACTCAGGAGGAGAGTCTCCTTCCCATAAACATTCTGGAATTAAGAGCAGTTTTCAATGCTCTTCTGGCTTGGCCTCAGTTAGCAACTCTGAGGTTCATCAGGTTTCAGTCGGACAACATCACGACTGTGGCTTACATCAACCATCAGGGAGGGACAAGGAGTTCCCTAGCGATGATGGAAGTCTCAAAGATAATTCACTGGGCAGAGTCTCACTCTTGCCACCTATCAGCGATCCACATCCCAGGCGTGGAGAACTGGGAGGCGGATTTTCTAAGTCGCCAGACTTTTCATCCGGGGGAGTGGGAACTTCATCCGGAGGTCTTTGCCCAAATACTTCGGCGTTGGGGCAAACCAGATCTGGATCTCATGGCGTCTCGCCAGAACGCCAAGCTTCCTTGTTACGGGTCCAGGTCCAGGGACCCGGGAGCGGTTCTGATAGATGCTCTGACAGCACCTTGGGCCTTCAACATGGCTTATGTGTTTCCACCCTTCCCGATGCTTCCTCGATTGATTGCCAGGATCAAACAGGAGAGAGCATCAGTGATTCTAATAGCGCCTGCGTGGCCACGCAGGACTTGGTTTGCAGATCTAGTGGACATGTCATCCTGTCCACCTTGGTCTCTGCCTCTGAGACAGGACCTTCTGATTCAGGGTCCTTTCAAACATCAAAATCTAATTTCTCTGAGGCTGACTGCATGGAGATTGCACGCTTGATTTTATCAAAGCGTGGATTTTCGGAGTCAGTAATTGATACCTTAATACAGGCGAGGAAACATGTTACCAGGAAAATTTACCATAAAATATGGCGTAAATATTTGCATTGGTGCGAATCCAAGAGTTACTCATGGAGTAAGGTTAGGATTCCTAGGATATTGTCTTTTCTACAAGAAGGTTTAGAAAAGGGTTTATCTGCTAGTTCTTTAAAGGGACAGATCTCAGCTCTGTCCATCCTTTTACACAAACGTCTGTCAGAAGTTCCAGACGTTCAGGCTTTTTGTCAGGCTTTGGCCAGGATTAAGCCTGTGTTTAAGACTGTTGCTCCGCCGTGGAGCTTAAACTTAGTTCTTAACGTTTTACAGGGTGTTCCGTTTGAACCCCTTCATTCCATTGATATCAAGCTGTTATCTTGGAAAGTTCTGTTTTTAATGGCTATTTCCTCGGCTCGAAGAGTCTCTGAGTTATCGGCCTTACATTGTGATTCTCCTTATCTGATTTTTCATTCAGACAAGGTAGTTCTGCGTACTAAACCTGGGTTCTTACCTAAGGTAGTCACTAACAGGAATATCAATCAAGAGATTGTTGTTCCATCATTGTGCCCTAACCCTTCTTCAAAGAAGGAACGACTTCTGCACAATCTGGACGTAGTCCGTGCCCTGAAATTTTATTTACAGGCAACTAAAGATTTTCGCCAAACTTCTTCCCTGTTTGTCGTTTATTCTGGACAGAGGAGAGGTCAAAAAGCTTCTGCTACCTCTCTCTCTTTCTGGCTTCGAAGCATAATACGTTTAGCCTATGAGACTGCTGGACAGCAGCCTCCTGAAAGAATTACAGCTCATTCTACTAGAGCTGTGGCTTCCACTTGGGCCTTTAAGAATGAGGCCTCTGTTGAACAGATTTGCAAGACTGCAACTTGGTCTTCACTTCACACTTTTTACAAATTTTACAAATTTGACACTTTTGCTTCTTCGGAGGCTGTTTTTGGGAGAAAGGTTCTTCAGGCAGTGGTTCCTTCCGTGTAAAGATCCTGTCTGTCCCTCCCGTCATCCGTGTACTTTTAGCTTTGGTATTGGTATCCCATAAGTAATGGATGACCCGTGGACTGACTACACTTAACAGGAGAAAACAAAATTTATGCTTACCTGATAAATTCCTTTCTCCTGTAGTGTAGTCAGTCCACGGCCCGCCCTGTTTTTTATGGCAGGTCTAAATTTTAAATTAAACTCCAGTCACCACTGCACCCTATAGTTTCTCCTTTCTCGTTTGGTTTCGGTCGAATGACTGGGTATGACGTAGAGGGGAGGAGCTATATAGCAGCTCTGCTTGGGTGATCCTCTTGCACTTCCTGTTAGGGAGGAGTTATAATCCCATAAGTAATGGATGACCCGTGGACTGACTACACTACAGGAGAAAGGAATTTCAGGTAAGCATAAATTTTGTTTTTCATCATATCTTATAATTTACTATAAAAAAATGATAAAATATGAGGAAAAATGGGAAAAAACACACTTTTTCTAACTTTGACACCCAAAATCTATTACACATCTACAATCGCCAAAAAACTCCCGTGCTAAATAGTTTCAATTTTGTGTCCTGAGTTTAGAAATACCCAATGTTTACATGTTCTTTGCTTTATTTGCAATTTATGGGGCAATAAATACAAGTAGCACTTTGCTATTTCCAAACCACTTTTTTTCAAAATTAGCGCTAGTTACATTAGAACACTGATATCTGTCAGGAATCCCTGAATATCCCTTGACATGTATATATTTTGTTTTAGAAGACATCCCAAAGTATTGATCTAGGCCCATTTTGGTATATTTCATGCCACCATTTCACCGCCAAATGCGATCAAATAAAAAAAATTGTTCACTTTTTCACACATTTTTTCACAAACTTTCGATTTCTCACTGAAATTATTTACAAACAGCTTGTGCAATTATGGCACAAATGGTTGTAAATTCTTCTCTGGGATCCCCTTTGTTCAGAAATAGCAGACATATATGGCTTTGGCGTTGCTTTTTGGTAATTAGAAGGCCGCTAAATGCCACTGCAGTTAAGGGGTTAATTAGGGAGCTTGTAGGGTTAATTTTAGCTTTAGTGTAGTGTAGTAGACAACCCCAAGTATTGATCTAGGCCCATTTTGGTATATTTCATGCCACCATTTCACCGCCAAATGCGATCAAATTAAAAAAAACATAACATTTTTCACAATTTTAGGTTTCTCACTGAAATTATTTACAAACAGCTTGTGCAATTATGGCACAAATGGTTGTAAATGCTTGTCTGAGATCCCCTTTGTTCAGAAATAGCAGACATATGACTTTGGAGTTGCTTTCTGGTAATTAGAAGGCCGCTAAATCCTGCTGCGCCTCACACGTGTATTATGGCTAGCAGTGAAGGGGTTAATTAGGGAGTTTGTAGGGAGCTTGCAGGGTTAATTTTAGCTTTAGTGTAGAGATCAGCCTCCCATCTGACACATCCCTCCCCCACCCCACAATTGTCCCCGCCATCTTAAGTACTGGCAGAAAGTCTGCCAGTACTAAAATAAAAGGGTTTTTAAAAAAAAAAAAAAAAAAATTGTTAGCATATTTACATATGCTACTGTGTAGGATCCCCTCCTTAGCCCCCAACCTCCCTGATCCCCCCCACCAAAACCGCTCTCTAACCCTCCCCTCTGCCTTATTGGGGGCCATCTTGGGTACTGGCAGCTGTCTGCCAGTACCCAGTTTGCAATAAAAAGTGCTTTTTTTTTTTATTGTTTTTATTTTTCTGTAGTGTAGCTTCCCCCCCCACACACAGACAAACCTCCACCACTTTGCTGATCATTTTTTTTTGTGACATTTTTTACATTTTTTTTAACATTTTTTTTATTTTAGCATTTTCTGTAGTGTAGCGGTTCCCACCCGCTCCCTCCCCGTGCACGCGCCCGCCCCCACCCTCCCGTGCACGCGTGTGGCCCCCAGCCACCCCCGCCCACGATCCCGCCCCCCTTCACATCGCCAGGGCCATCAATGGCCGCCTCCCGGTCCGGCTCCCACCCACCAACGCAGTAAGCCACCGATCTCCGGTGCAGAGAGGGCCACAGAGTGGCTCTCTCTGCACCGGATGGCTTACAAAGGTTATTGCAGGATGCCTCCATATCGAGGCATCACTGCAATAACCGGAAAGCATCTGGAAGCGAGCAGGATCGCTTCCAGCTGCTTTCCACACTGAGGACGTGCAGGGTACGTCCTCAGGCGTTAACTGCCTTTTTTCTGAGGACGTACCCTGCACGTCCTCAGTCATATTTTGTCTTGTCCCTTTAACCCCTTAACGACTAACATATGCAGATATGCAGGAGGGCTCTATTCCTGGGGAATTAACAATCTAGAAGGGTCATTTTACTTTTAATAAAATGTTTATATAACTGAACACAATTCTACAAAAAAAAAATCAATTTATGAAAAATGTCATCGTAGGATATTTGTTGCTTTCAAGGTTTTCTTTTGCTGTTTACAAATCCTGTTTAAAGGGTTATTGATGAGAGCACAATTTAACCTCTTGGAATCCTTTGTTGAAACATAGATCCTTCCCATGACCACATACTGAGGTATGCTCAGGAGTGTGCACGTGTCTTGAGAATAGTTTGGCAGCAGCGTTTGTAACAATGTTAGAAATGTAGTGTTGTCTTTGGAGCATACCTGAGTATGTTCTCATGGAAACTAACTGTTTTAACAAACAATACCAAGAGAGAGAGGTACATTTGACAGAAGTAAATTGGATTTTTTTTTAATTTTAAAATCGATTTGATCTATTTCAGCAGATAGAAATATACATTTCTAAGGGGGCACTAGCCCACCCCCCCCCCCCATACATAATGGCTACTCCCCAGCATTGTATACACAAATTATTCATATAACTGCATATAATAGACATTACTATAAAGAAGAATATGCACAAATACTGATTTAAAAAGCCAGTATAAAAACGTAGAAGCTCCCAGTTTAGCACATTGATGAGGTTAGGCTGTGACCCCCAGTGAAAAGTGCTGAGAAAGCAGTAACAGGCAAACTCTACCCCCCTCCCCTGAATATGCTAAGACCCATTACATAGTTATCGAATTAAATGGGGTTCTGATGGCACTACAGTATGATGCTTTTAATAAGGGGTTTTGCCACTTTAAATGTTGCCAACCCCTTAATAATAGTATAATGTGGTCAATGGTGCTTAGTATCTAGTCCAAGAATGAACTGAATCCGTTTAAAGAACTGAGAAAAGAGATTAATCTCTGTGAAGTAATAAAGTCCTTTTATATCCTGACCTTCCTTGTGGTTATAACACCTATGCAACAAAAATGCAGCAATTTTAGTGTGTTATAACATATATATATTATATATATATTTGGATAAAATAATACTTTATGTTGATTACAAACGGTTCTCATATGATTCTGGGTATTATGTTCTATAACAGTATAGGAACACTAGGGTTAAAATATTATTGTAGAGATACCAGTTATTAAGGCGTAGTGTAAATTACTTATTTTGACGCGTTTATTCACTATTGCTGCTAGAGAACCTTTATTAAAGGGACTGTAAACGTTCATTTTATTTAATTAGTAATACGCACTTCATCTTATTAAAATACTCTATATTAAACTGCAGAGCAGAAGCGCTATGAAAGCGTTTTAAAATAAGGATAATAAATTGCTGAATTTGTACTCCACTATCCGCCAATGAAGCCAGAGATTTTTTTTCTCCATACCGAGTGCTGCAGGGAGGTCATGTCAATCAATACATTTAATACCGCCCATATTCAAATCCTGAGCGTGTATTTCCTCTTCCCTTGCACATGCACAATACTCACCTCTTACACTCAGTCAGAGAATCTCAATTCACAAAGTATTGAGATTCTCTGTGTATATTTCTGTCAGCTAGATGTAGTGCGCATGTGCAGGGCGAGAGGGAACGCACGCTGTCAAACTAAGAGAAGACTAACGTTCGCTCTACTGTTGGCTGCAGGGGCCATGTTGGCAACAATAGAAAAAACTATCCGTATTCTTTTTTGGGTAAGTATAGAATATCGATTAAAACGCTTCCACTGCGCGTTTGCTCTGCAACGTTAGTCTGATTAAATATCAAAAATTTTTGTTCGTTATTCAGAGAGCAGCAATTTTTAAGCAACTTTTTAATTTACTCCTATTATCAATTTGTCTTCATTCTCTTGCTATCTTTATTTGAAAAGCAAGACTGTAAGCTTAGATGCAGGCCCATTTTTGATTTATAACCTGGGTTGTCCATGCTGATTGGACAGCACCAATAAACAAGTGTTGTCCGTACTCTGAACCAAAAATTGGCTGGCTTTATAGCTTAGTTGCCTTCTTTTTCAAATAAAGATAGCAAGAGAACGAAGAAAAATTGATAATAGGAGTAAATTAGAAAGTTGCATAAAATTGCATGCTCTATCTGAATCATGAAAGAAAAAATTTGGGTTAAGTGTCCCTTTAATTTAGTGGATAAAATGTATTAACGTTTACTGTCCCTTTTTAAAGAAATCTGAAATTAATGAGTTACTATTATTAGATCACACTTTGCTATAATGTAGCTATATTCAAACAGTATTGAGCAACAATAACTTGGTTACAATGTTGTAGCCAGAATCAGAATGTCACATTGTATCTTATTTATTGTGCTCAGTTTTATAGCACACTTCATTCTTAAAGGGACATTAAACCCAATTTTTTTTTTCTTTCATGATTCAGAGCAGCAATTTTTAAGCAACTTTATAATTAACTCCTACTATCAATTGTTCTTCATTCTCTTGCTATCTTTATTTAAAAAGCAGGAATTTAAAGCTTAGGAACTAGCTCATTTTAGGTTTAGCACCATGGATAGCGCTTGCTTATTGGTGGCCTTCTTAGATTCTTGCACCTGGGCCCTGTGGTTTCTAGTTATGCCTCTAGTTAGAGTTACTGGCCCCTTTACATGTTTTGCCAAACTCAAAAAAACAAAGTCAGTGGTCTGGCGCAATATGTGAAGGGGAGAGGGAAAGTGGGCTGGAGGGAGACGTTGTTTTTTTTTTTTTTTTATTTTTTTTTTATTTTATTGAGGTGTTTGAACATACATTGCAAATAAGCACAAGTAAATTACATAGGTTGTGGGTTTTTTACAAGCTTATATGTCATATAACAAAAGAAAACTAAATATAGCATTGTAGGCCGAATAAAATTCTAAAGACTGGGGGGGGCGGAGTTAACCGCAGGAGTGTTAGGACGTGTTTCTTGTTAGCTCTGTCCATAACTTCACTATTTGGATATAAATCTGCAAAATATTGGACTTTTATTTAAACTACTCAGCTATATGTAACAGCACTTGTAGAGAGCTACTTTTGGTGGTTTTGGGCTCTCATATTTAACCCCTGCTCAAAGATTTCTACCTGTGTGTCGCTGAAGAGGATCTTGTTCTCCGGAGGGTCGGGGCTCCGCTCCGGAGACCTTCCTCCTGTGTCTGGTTGTTCCTCCTCAACTGCCTACTCCCTGAACACTACTCCGGAGGGTCGGGGATCCGCTCCGGAGTATCTGCTGGCTCACACAACATCCAGGGAACACGCTGCAAACCTCTCTGGCGCACCTCACTGCAGCGCTTCCTAGAAGACCACAGACGGCGTACCGGAGAGTCGTCTGGACTGCAGCTTGTGACCAAATCTTATCCAGCATACCGTGAGTCCGGGCCGGCCTTTACTGCAGAGCTTTCCTCTTACCTGACAGCGCTAAGAAAAACGGCGCGAATAGTCGCCATCTTGGGCTACAGCGCACCCTCACCAACAGGCCTGCTTGTTATGTGTCGCTCCTGACCGAGTTCACTCTTACTGATATTACGTGTGGCTCCCCGGTGCCCTCTTGAATCTACCTCTGTCCACCGGATTGCTGCAGACCCTCTTGGGAGAGTACTTTGAACCACCCTACCTCCGGCAGCTCTCCATTTCTATCAAACCTGGTTGGCAGTGGATCATCTACCCTCGTGGAGGACTCAGGTTTAAACAGTAAAAAAAACATTAACCGCTACCCAACAGCAGTCTCAAGGAGCCCTTAACCGCTACTGCACAGATTGAACTGCGAGCCACACGGTCAGTGCCGCCTTGCAAACGGAGGCACTACATATCAGGAGTCTACACCCGCTCCACTTCAAATAATTTGCTTACCACAGCCGCCGGGACTATCTTGCCGTTTACCACTCTCCGGTTGAGACCCGGACACACAGGCTATCAAGAGCGGCTGCGGAAGTTCCCTCACACCGGCCATTAGGGTAAGACTTTTTAGCTTTCTAGCCAATATAGGGGAGACGGGCTGAGCGGGACAAATAACTTCAGCCTAGTTATTGTAATATCCTAACACTCCAACATTGACAAACAACGCTGAAGTGATATTACAGCCCAAACTGATATTACATACCAATTGCTGGTCAGACCAGCAGCCCCTGCTACTCTCTTAGCTCCACTCTCTCATGTGGGGACTCAACTGCACACAGAACTCATACATCTAATAAAGCTACAGGAGGACTTTGTTGTATCTGTGCCTGATAGCCTAGACCCTGAACAAAATAACATCTGTCTATCTGCCCTTTATGAGGGGCGTTAATAGCCCTTAGATATCCTCTAACAAAGCCCTAAAATTTACCACTGTGTCAGTGAAACTAGAGACTCTGCTCTACAAATTTCAATTGTGATTTTCAATACTCTGCACAACATGGCTGACCGCTGCAAGCACTTATGATGCACATAATCAGCACTGCTGACCTGACAGCCTGTCTAATCTAAGGGACTCTCCATATCCCTAAGCAGGAGTTCTAACATTTATAACTGTTGATACTCTAGACAGATTCTCTATACTTTGCCAGCACACAATATCCTGCTAGAAAGCATAACCTTTAACATCATAAGCAACTAATTCACAACAGGACTGTATACAGGATCTGTAATATCTGATCATTGATAACCCGCAGATCTACTTTCTAGACCATCCTCCTGTAACACTATCTAAACCATATCAGTGGACACAGTTTATACTTGAAGAGCCGCCTGTGCTCAAAATTTAATTCTGCCATCAAGCTTTCTGTGATGGAATATCATCTTTGCTATCACAGTATTTGAGCTGCTGCGTCAGCCTATATGCCTCTGCAGCCTTGGCTCAGAGTGGAGTGTACTAACCTACTTTTCTCCTTACAGGATAAAAAGTCTGCTCTTAGGTACTTGATTTAGAGTGATGTACTATTCTTGTATAATTTATGCCTACTAATATCCATTTTTCTCCCTACAGCACCTTACCCTAAGAACCTTCTATACTTATAATTGTTGTATAGACACATGCTATTGGGTTACACACTTAAATTGCAATGTTCACTGTGTAAGCTAATCTTGACCTTCTCTCTACAGGTATCTTAGTATAAAGGTCTGTCTATACATAAATTGAAAGAGCAGCTGCGCTACCCAATTTCAAGGAAACCACAGGGGCACATACTCCTGCATACGCTGTTACCCAGTAGGTACTACAGGTTAGAACCTAATTCCTCTGATAATCTCTGGCACTCTCTCCATCCATTTCCTGCTGTACGAGGGTACAGCAGGTCATATCCTCCTTCCTTTTTCCGTCCTGGCCAAGTGAGGGCAACTCCCCTGGAGAGGGTGTTTATTAAGATTCTCACTTTACCCACTCTTGAGGAAGTCTGATCAAGATTTGATACCACCCAGGGTCGGGCTGTCAAGTTTCACTCTGGATACAAGAACACTGCTGAGTATGGCTGCCTAAATCAAGATTGACGTCAGGGGGACTTTAGTACTATATTCCTCACCATTGTTATATTCAATATATTCTACACTACAGAGCTAGTGTTTAAACACATTGATTTAGCCGAAGGAACAAGCTTGAAACCATGTCCCAAACTACCAAAAGAAAATCTAAACAGTCTCGCCTGCCCGGTAAAACAGTCGCAGACCATTTTAAAAACCATCATACTGGAAAATCCCAAATGTATAGGGAATCCACATCTGCATTAGAGGGCAGTGAATCTGAAGGCAGCATAGACTCCCAATCTCCTATATCAGATACTCTATCTGCAAACATTGTGGATGTTCTAACCAGACGAATGAACCTCCTCCAAGAGACACTGACAAAGGAAATTAAGGGTTCCACAGCTGAGCTCCGCAGAGAGATTGGAGTATTGGGAGAACGCACTGAAACTTTGGAGCGTAAGCAAGAAGACCTAGCCGTAGATCATGCCCACTTACAAGCCTATTCCCAAAACTTAGCAATCCAGATATCTGATTTAGAATTAAAACTAGCCGACATGGAAGATCGCTCCCGACGGAATAATCTGAGATTCCGTGGAATACCTGAAGAGGTTGGCCCTCAAGAACTGGAGTCTTATGTTCTGGAGTTTTGTAATATCTTACTGCCCTCTTCGGAGCCGCCCGGTCTCCTACTTGACAGAGTCCACAGAGTAGCACGACCTAGATCTGTCTCCCAAGAAAAGCCTAGAGATGTCCTAGCCAGGATTCATTTCTTTACCCATAAAGAGAAGATAATGAGAGAGCTGGTTAACAAACCCCAACTTCCTGATAAGTTTCAGCAAATTACGGTGTTTCCGGACATCTCCAGCTACACTTTACAAAAGAGGAGATCCTTCAGGACCATCACCCAAATTCTAAGAACGGAAAATATCAGATATAGATGGGGATACCCGACAAGGCTTATAGTTTCTAAAAATGGTGAGACTCACACAATTTTCAGCCCTAAAGAAGGATTCGACCTGCTACAAGATTGGGGCCTAGCTTCAAATAAGCCCCGGAAGGATACAGATTCTTTGCCCTCTAGAGATCGGTCAGATATTAGAGACATGACCCAACCTCTACAAAGATCTAATGGAAAGGACATTCCTCTTGCCACCGAAATCCGGGCTGGTGCCCCAGACCTCACCCCCAGGCTTCAAAAGCCCACCAAATGATAAATAAAGAGTTTTGGTTTGAAGCTGGTAGACATGTATATATTGTTAGATGTATTTATCATGTGTTAGTTACTTATTACATAAAGGAACCCACCAAATGATAAATAAAGAGCTCTGGTCTGAAGCTAGTACACATGTATATATTGTTAGATGTATTTATCATGTGTTAGTATAGACACTGGTATATGGTTCGCCAAATGATAAATAAATAGTTCTGGTCTATAGCTGGTAAACATGTATATATTGTTAAATGTATTTTCCAGGTATTAGCTGCCTAATACACAAGGGACATGAGGGGACCTGTGACCTCCCATAGGAGAACGGACGCTAGTCCAGCAGCACCTTCTCTACTCTCTTAGTAGCCATTTGGTTATGTTGGGACTCACGGGGTCTCCCCTTTTCTTTTCAGTTCCACAGGTTGTTTAATCTCCCTCAAGCACCTATATGCTACTGACCTAAACTGTATAGTGAGATAATAGAGTCTACAACATGTTTTATATCACTAACTTTACATGTTACTATGCTTGCAGTAATGTGATGTTTTTTTTTAGTTTAATGAACAAACATTGGTATATTCCTTTTATTCACACTCCCCCAATGACAGTCAATCTCTACATACAAGTTAAATACTTGTACTACCTCCCCCCCCCCCATATACGCAAATTCTATTTGTGTTATCCCCTTCTACGGGGACTGGAGAAGTCAGTTTGGTATCTAGACACACTTCTCCCTTTGGTGATCCAGAGGTTCACCATACCTGATAAAATATTCAAAACCTCACCTCACCAACATCGATACACTTGGTCCAAACTTCTAAGACATTTATTATACTATCTGTATTGACTAGCTGTTTTTCTTATTCATTTGTTCAATATATCTCTTTTTCATCACTCTCTAGGTGAAATTAAGCTCCCTACGGGAAATAATCCCTAGTGGCTCTTCTTGATTAAGGATACGATTAATAAGTTTTGTGCCCGACGAGGGCCACACTCAGGTGCGCAGATCCAGGCGGGGTGAGTCTACCACCTAAACCTTTCCCTCTACCTTCCTTCTCCCTACCCAACACTCCCCTCCCCCTCCAAACTCAAGATGGCGTCAACCCCTAATAACATATCCTTTGCAACATTAAATGTCAAAGGACTTAACTCACAAGACAAGAGAAGTATGCTTACAAATACCATGAAGTCCCTGAAAGTACAAGTCATGTTTTTACAAGAGACACACTGGTTAGCGTCAACCCAGACTCCATATAGGACCCCAGAATATCCTGTAGTGGGCCTAGCTTCTCATACTGAGAAATCTAGAGGAGTAGCGATTACCATACACAAATCTATACATTTTGAACATATCCACGCAGAGAGAGATAGCCAGGGGCGGTTTCTACTGCTCAATTGTAAACTAAACGGTATACTATTCACTCTGGTTAACATATACGCCCCAAATCAAATGCAATCTAAGTTCCTGAAAGATGCACTGTCTAAAATTGAGAAACACAAAGCTGGGACGACTATACTAGGGGGTGACTTTAATATGATATGGGACCCCCTACTAGACAAGAAGGTTCAGAGTGGGAAAACAATAGACGCATACTCTGTGACTACTGCCAACAAATTCAGACAACACATTATCCAACATAATCTGTATGACGTCTGGAGGGCACTACACCACAATGACAGACTATACATATTTTTCTAGACCTCATAATTCGTACTCGAGGCTCGACCATTTCTTCACTGACTCATGGACACTTAATAGAGTCCTAACGTCACATATTAGGGTCTGCTCATGGTCAGATCATGATATTCTGATGTTCACTCTCTCTACTGACTTAACCACAGAGTCTAGACCTAGCTGGAAATTCCCAAAACAAATGCTCCAAGATAAAACATTCAGAATCTCCCTCCAAACCTCTATTGTAGAGTTTTTAAGAATAAATGAAACCCCGGATATGTCCTCCCAAACAATATGGGCCGCTCTGAAAGCATACATAAGAGGGATATGCATTCGAAGGCAGGTAATGTTACGACGTCAAGCAGGTCTACCCCTGGGCCTTCTCATGGCCGAGCTTCGCGCTGTAGAGCAGGAGAATAAAAATTCTCCAACTGCAAGCCTAGCCGATAAAATTAAGGAACTGCGAACGCAATTGGCGGATAGAGACCTGCAAAGAGTTAAAGACTCTTATGCTAGATTCAAGAAGCTGATGTATTGCCAAGGTAATAAGGCCTCAACCCTCCTTGCCCATAAATTAAGGAGTAGGACAGCGGCGGCTAGGATCTTATCTCTCCAGAGAGGTAACATTTCGGTCTACTCCCCTAGGGAAATTGGAGAGACGTTTGCGGATTATTACTCTGACCTGTACCATCTTAAGCCCTCGATGGCTACTAAAGAGTCCTCCTCGTGTGAAGTAGTACACTTCTTACAGACGCTGGGCTTGCCATCCCTCCCAGACGGGGATGGAGAAGCACTTAAAGCTCCATTTTCCCTAAATGAGCTTAGTTTAGCCATTAAACACTCCCATAATAACAAGGCTCCAGGTCCAGATGGGTACCCGACAGCCTTCTACAAATTGTTTAAATCGCAATTACATGGGATCCTCCTCAAGGTCTTTTCGGAAGCCCGAGAGGCAAGCTCATTCCATAAAGAATTTTTACAAGCAGTAATTCTGCCCATTCCGAAACCAAACAAAGATCCCTCACAATGTACGAGTTACAGACCAATCTCCTTGATAAATGGTGATGTAAAGCTATATGCAAAGCTATGGGCTAACCGCCTTAATGGCCTGCTCCCGAAGGTGATACATACAGACCAAGTTGGTTTCACGTTTGGTAGAGAAGGCCCAGACAATTCTCGAAAAACGCTAAACATACTTACAGAAGCCTCCCGCCTGAGGTTGCCCATGCTGGCCCTGTCGCTAGACGCAGAAAAAGCGTTTGACAGGGTCAGATGGGAATACTTATGGCATACGCTTGCTCAATTTGGCATACCAGAGGACGTGATTAAAGCAATCCGTGCCCTGTATTCTTGCCCCTCAGCAGTAGTTAAGGGTATGGGTTTTGCATCTCCGGAAATATGTATCACCAACGGCACCAGACAAGGATGCCCCCTGTCACCTTTAATTTTTTCCATGGCTATTGAACCTTTAGCCCAGGCTATTAGGCAATCACCCACAGTAAGAGGGGTTCAGCTTGGAGGCGCGATTGCGAAGATCGCACTGTACGCAGACAATGTCACGCTCTTTTTAACAAACCCAATAGGCTCCCTGCCAATACTCTTTGATATTATCACTGAGTTCGGAGCTCATAGTTACTACAAGGTAAATGTCACCAAAATGGAGGCTTTACCAATATGCATTCCAGCATTTGAATTGGATATACTACAAACATCGTACTCCTTCCAATGGTCACGAACCACCATTCGACATTTGGGGGTACAACTTGGTCCAGACCCGAAATTAGTTATTTCCGTTAACTATACAAACCTTATTAAAGAGGTTACTGAGCTCACCTCCTCATGGAGTCTTAAAGAGATCTCATGGCTGGGCTGCATCGCCTCCTTTAAAATGACGATCTTGCCAAAAATTCTGTACTATTTTCGCTGTATCCCTCTTAATGTACCTACCGCTCTAATAGATAAGCTCCAATCTCTTGGGCAACACTATATCTGGGATAGGTCCAAGCCCCGGGTAGCGGCGAAAGTACTCCAAAAAAGATATGAACATGGAGGAGTTGCAATGCCTAGCATACGCGGATATTATGAGGCAGCCAGGCTTTCTCACATCACAGCGTGGGCAGACAAAGGGGAACAACAGGGCTGGAAAAGCATAGAAACATTGGCCCTTCCTCTGGGCCTAAAGTTGGCAGACTTACCCTGGATCCCTAGTCACTGCTTTGACAGCTTGGGACTACAAAATGTCATTATCAGAGATAATCTGAAAGTTTGGTATAGCCTTAGAAATCTACGCGACATCGCTCCACACCCGTCTCCCATTCATTCTATACCAGCCTTACTGGCGGCTCTCCCTGATACACACATACAACAGTGGAGTGAATGGGACCTGAAAGTGGTCTCCCGTGTATACCTCTCAGGCACCCTAATCACACCCCATAATATAAGTACAATTATCCCAGAGCCCCCCCTGTGGGCCTCTTTTGAATACTCGAGGCTTTATGCTTTTATGACATCTTGGGGATTCCCCAAAGCCCTAAACAGGCCCCTGACTAACTGGGAAAAGCTATGGCAACTCCCTATTAGGACTCCTAGGCTCATATCGTTCCACTATGATCTCTTACAGTCGTCCACTAACAAAGACAGACCCTGGCAGTTAAGGGCCTGGGAGGGAGATTTATCCAGACCTATTTCAGATAAAGACCTATCTACAGCTATGACGTTAACTAAAAAGACGGTACACTGCGCAAATACATTGGAGGCCTACATGAAATTATTCCTAAAATGGTACTATACTCCCACGAGGCTGTCAAAGATGTTCCCTACAACGTCCCCTTTGTGTTGGAGGGAGTGCATGCAAAGAGGCTCAGATATGCATATTTGGTGGGACTGCCCAAAACTGGCACCTCTCTGGACACAGGTAAAAACCCTCTGTTCTAACCTTGGGCTCTCTATTCCACTCACTCCTGCAACCGCCCTTCTACACATTTTCCCGAGGAGTGTTCCAACCCACGTTTCTAAATTGGTCATCTTTGTCCTAGCGGCCACGAAACTGGCGATAGCAAGGGCCTGGAAACAAACCCATCCCCCAGATGTTACAGTTGTTACATCTATAATGCAGGTGTACGCCAAAATGGAACAAAGTTTCTATTCCAGTATGGATAAGGAAGAGCTATACTGGCAGATTTGGGAGTCCTGGTTTAATCATCAGGGAGCTCAAAGCTAAATTCCTGGTCGAATTAAAGATTCTTGTCACTCCTACCACCATAATTTAACTTCCACATCCAGTTGAGATTAGCTAATTAGCCAATAACACCCGTTTTTTTTTTTTAAACTTCCTAACATAAAATGATCGCCCCCCCTCTTTTTTTCTTGTCCTACCCCCTTCCCCCCCCCCCTCATATAACATGAGAGCTCATACTCCTCCTTCCCCCGCCTCTTTCCATACCAGGCCTCCCCCGCCTGGAGATGCGCACTACAATTACTAGTTGAAGTACACGGAGAGGTACTCCTAAGCTGACTTCACGAAATTCCTAGAAAGTTGAGTTACTGTGAAGGACTGAAGTACTACTCGGTCCCTGTATTCTAAGTCTGTTCATACTGTTCGTAAATGAGGTTTCCATAATTGATATATTTCTTTGTTCACATTAATCAAAAATGAGGTTTATATGGTAGATATTTTATTTCATACTCGACATGCTTGACCTATATGCTCAGTATTTTCATTAATAGCTATGTCTACTGTGTCATTACAACGGCATAATGTTTATATGTATGTTAACCTGTTGGTCACCTGCGTTGTGACATCTGTTGTAATGCTTAATCCTCAATAAAAAAAACCTTTTGGGAAAAAAAAAAAAAAATTCTAAAGACTGGGCTTCAGTCTAAGCAGTGATGTGCAGTCACTAGAGGCAGGTGAGGCAGTGCTTCACCTCTCATATGGGCAAAAATATACATTTTTTTTTTTATTGGCTTTAAAAAAAAATAAAAAAAATGTAATTTTTTTTAAGAGAGGCAGAGAGAGCAGTGTTTCAGCCACATCTTATTAAAGTAAGATTTTACTGAAAGGGATTCTGTTAGTGAAAATGATAATTTAATGAATGTGGTTTAGTGTTTTTTTACTCTTTTACAGCAGGGTCGGTTTTGTATTTTGTTTACTCAAACTTTACACCCACTAACTTAGCAGCTTGCCTCTGTACTTCACACTAAATTATAGACTCATTTTCTGAACTCTCTGTAGCTCTGCTGTTTTATTACTTTAAAATGCAGTGGTCCCTCTCCCCCCCCCCCCCTTGTGTGTGTGTGTGTCTCTCTCTCTCTCTCTCTCTCTCTCTCTCTCTCTCTCTCTCTCTCTCTCTCTCTCTCTCTCTCTCTCTCTCTCTCTCTCTCTCTCTCTCTCTCTCTCTCTCTCTCTCTCTCTCTCTCTCTCTATCTCTCTCTCTCTATCTCTCTATCTCTCTATCTCTCTCTCTATCTCTCTATCTCTCTATCTCTCTATCTCTCTATCTCTCTCTATCTCTCTCTCTATCTCTCTATCTCTCTATCTCTCTATCTCTCTATCTCTCTATCTCTCTATCTCTCTATCTCTCTATCTCTCTATCTCTCTATATCTCTATATCTCTCTCTCTCTCTATCTCCTTATGTGTTGTTCTCCCCCATGGTCTCTTTCTCTCTCTGTATCTCTTCCTCCCCCTCTGACTTTCATCCCTTATGTGTCTCTCTAACCCTCTGTGTGTGATTGTGTCTCTCTCTCTCTCTCTCTCTCTAACCCTCTGTGTGTGATTGTGTCTCTCTTTCTCTCTCTCTCTAACCTTCTGTGTGTGATTGTGTCTCTCTCTCTCTAACCCTCTGTGTGATTGTGTCTCTCTCTTTCTCTCTCACCCTCTGTGTGTGATTGTGTCTCTCTCTCTCTTTCTCTCTCTAACCCTCTGTGTGTGATTGTGTCTCTCTCTCTAACCCTCTGTGTGTGATTGTGTCTCTCTCTCTAACCCTCTGTGTGTGATTGTGTCTCTCTCTCTAACCCTCTGTGTGTGATTGTGTCTCTCTCTCTAACCCTCTGTGTGTGATTGTGTCTCTCTCTCTAACCCTCTGTGTGTGATTGTGTCTCTCTCTCTCTCTCTCTTTCTCTCTCTCTCTCTCTCTCTTTCTCTCTCTCTCTCTCTCTCTCTCTTACCCTCTGTGTGTGATTGTGTGTCTCTCTCTCTTTCTCTCTAACCCTCTGTGTGTGATTGTGTCTCTCTTTCTTTCTCTCTCTAACCCTTTGTGTGTGATTGTGTTTCTCTTTCTTTCTTTCTTTCTTTCTTTCTCTCTCTCTCTCTCTCTCTCTCTCTCTCTCTCTCTCTCTCTCTCTCTCTCTCTCTCTCTCTCTCTCTCTCTCTCTAACCCTCTGTGTGTGATTCTCTCTCTCTCTCTCTAACCCTCTGTGTGTGATTCTCTCTCTCTCTCTCTAACCCTCTGTGTGTGATTCTCTCTCTCTCTCTCTCTAACCCTCTGTGTATGATTCTCTCTCTCTAACCCTCTGTGTATGATTGTCTCTCTCTTTCTCTCTCTCTCTAACCCTCTGTGTCTCTCTCCCCCCGTCTCTCTCTCCCTTTCCCCCCGAGTGCTTTTCTGTGTTTCTGTCTACCTTTTATTTAATTAATGAATTGGTAGTGCCATCTGATGGTGTGGCTTTATTTAAAGGGGTGGGGTCAAGCGCCCCACCATCTTTTAATTTCACTAGCCGCCACTGGATCAAGACATTTTTATATTTACTGAATAATTAAAGAATCTATAAGCATAATTTGCAGCATTAAAGTAAAAAGTATGTTTTCAACATATTTTAATGGGCATGGATTTCTAGATCTCATAATCAGAGCAAGCATTGTGTTATCTGGCAAGAGTTTCTGTTACAATCCTTTTAGACTAAAATCAGATGTTTAAATAACTTTCCAATTTACATCTAATATCTAATTTTCTTCATTCTTTTGATATCCTTTGTTGAAAATCATATCTAAATTTGCTCAGTAGCTGCTGTTTGGTGGCTGCACATAGACACCTTATGTGATTGGCTCACCCATGTGCATTGCTATTTCTTCAACAAAGGATATCTAAAGAATGAAGGCGTGACCTAGCCACTGCCTCACCAGCCTCTGACGTCACTGAGTCTAAGTGCTTCAAAGAGCAATGTTGTATACACATACTAAACACTTTAACACCTCATTTTTTTCTATTGATTATAGGAGGTGCACCCCACACAGATTGAAGTCACTCTTGGGTTTCTAGACACATTAGGACGCCTCAATAGGAGGGAGATTTAGGTTGTATAGGTCACTTTTGGACCTCACCTCAAGGAATATTATAAAACTGTTGTATATAGTAATGTTTACTATATGCAAGCCACTTTTGGGCCCCTAGAAATGTTGTAAAACTAATATGTGATGTCACTATAGTATACAGGTAGCCCTCAGTTTACGCCGGGGGTTAGGTTCCAGAAGGAATGGTTGTAAATTGAAACCCAGTTTATAATGTAAGTCAATAGGAAGTGAGGGAGATAGGTTCCAGGCCTCTCTCAAAATTGTCATAAGTAACACCTAATACATTATTTTTAAAGCTTTGAAATGAAGACTTTAAATGCTAAACCTAATAAAATAATCACTCAACACAGAATATATAATTAAACTAAGTTAAAAACCATTTGCTAAACCGCATTATAAACCTAATAAAATAATCACACAACACAGACTTCACTTGCATTTTTCTGCAAACAGTTCTTTCTATGCATTCCAATCTGGACTGATTTATAGACAGGAAGATCTTGTTCCTTTGAAATCTGCTTGATAACTCAGGTCTGGTTAAACTGATTAACTTCAGCTTGCTTGGCTTTGCTGCAACACAAGCGGACAGCTCCACCTACTGACTATTTTAATAAATGCACTGCTAAATCTAATCAATGTAAAAACGAGGGATATATATATATATATATATATATATATATATATATATATATATATAAAAAACCATCAAATATTAAAGGATAACTGGTAAAATATTGCTCCCAAATGATAAACAAGGGCCTTTCTTGGGGCCCTGGTATATTTCTAGCTAGAAGGGGGATTTCAGCGGAAAGCGAAAAATAGGGTCACTCTTGGACCCCCCCCCCAAAAAAAAAAAAAAAGTATACTATTAAAACTCAGGAACTATTTCCATATTAAACATCAATTATAAACCATTTCTAAAGTGAACGACACTCTCATAAAGCAATTGAAAATGCACTGGCCACTTTTGAGCCTCTGATAATGTTAGAAGAATATGATATGAATTACTAAAGTAAGTATGAATATCTGGAGTAAATAACCCCCTTAACAAACAGGAACTGTTCATGGACCTTTTAGTAAGTTCAGCTAGTATCTATTTTGGCATTGTTTTGCAGCTAGCACAGGCCTCGCTTTAATTCGTATACAGTTTTGAATAATGGAAGTCAAATAGAAACTTACTGGTCTAGCAAAGGGAAATGGATATTACTAACTATACATGTTCCCTACACAATTTGAGTCCACTTACTAAATGGCACACTAACAAAACTAACAGCTGTCTATTAAGCTGTATAGGATTAGCCTACAGATAGTAAATAGTAGATACCACCAAATAATCCACAGTAAGTAGATACAACAACTTGCCATTTTTGATTTTCTGTAGAAGTCAGATCAATAGCCTAGATCATATATGTAGCTGACATTCATGGACAGAACACATTTAATAAAATATTGAAATAAAGTTGAGTGGAAAGTACATTGAACAGCGACTAAACAGATATAAAACCATACTTTGCCAAGAATTATAAAGATTTAGTGAGCTCTGCTATCTCGGCCACAGATACCAGAGTCACAGCCTAATGCAACAGTCACAAAGCAAGTAGTAAATTAGGACAGAAAAATTGAGGCACCTATAATTTGCCTCCGTTAGGCCGGAGTGAAGATATACAGTTAAAAAAAAAAAAAGGACTGGCATACAATATATGGTTTATTAAATAGGATAGCCTAACAAAAGAGGTGGCTAGTGGCATACGGTAAACAATGCTCATTAACCAACATTACACTCATATAAGTAGTATATTCAATAATAGCCATGCAGATATAGCAGGAAAATTCTTCCAAAGTCTACATTTTGCAAGCTCATTAACCAGTGAAAGTCAAAAGTGCCACAGCAGCGTCTCTCTGCATAGAAAATAAAATACTGTTAACTTACACAAGGTCCAGGGCAGCAGCAAAAGTGGTGTTAGCGCTATATGAAACAGCCCAGTTCTGCATAGCAATTTGACTATATTTAGGCAAGAGTGAAGATACAGAATAATTACAAAAACTATACAGATATGTTAGATGTTAATAACACAATGTACAGAATGACTAGAATAGAGCACAATACTCCCCTCTTAGGTGACCGCAGCCTTCTAACAGTCTCTCCCAACAGGACTGTGAGTAGAATATGAATTAGATAAATAGAGGCGCTGGTCTTCAATATTATGGTGCACACTGAAGAAAGAAAACTTGACTTGTGATTTGCAGAAGTTAACAACAAAATAATGTGCAGTATACTCACTCCGAAAATTTCAGAGTTCAGCGTCTTCATAAGGATATATATCCTGGTTTTCCCATGATGTACTTTGGTATCTATGAACAATGGAAATTGCACTGCAGGTGATTGTATCTTTAAATTGATATAAAGTGCAGTATACTCACTCCTAGTAATTCGGAATCCGGCTCCTCAAAGATAGTTGGTAACTTTAGAATACTTCCAAAAAAGGCAGCAAAAATACTTGAAACGCGTAGAGCCAAGCTGAAAAAGAGCTTTTTAATATGTTTTAATAAATATTTGTTTGATACAACAAGTATTTTTGCTGCCTTTTTTGGAAGTATTCTAAAGTTACCAACTATCTTTGAGGAGCCGGATTCCGAATTACTCGGAGTGAGTATACTGCACTTTATATCAATTTAAAGATACAATCACCTGCAGTGCAATTTCCATTGTTCATAGATACCAAAGTACATCATGGGAAAACCAGGATATATATCCTTATAAAGACGCTGAACTCTGAAATTTTCGGAGTGAGTATACTGCACATTATTTTGTTGTTAACTTCTGCAAATCACAAGTCAAGTTTTCTTTCTTCAGTGTGCACCATAATATTGAAGACCAGCGCCTCTATTTATCTAATTCAAGAGTGAAGATACACATTCAGAAAAATACATTGATTGAAGTTGTACACTTAAAAGAAACTACATGGGGGGGGCGGAGCTAGCAGCCGAAGAAGCCAGACGTTTCTCTCTATAGCTCCTGACATAGGATTAAATATACTAATATTTTAAGCAAACCAAGGACTCTTAAACTCTAATAATTGCACTTGGAAGAGCAGTACAAATTTTATTGGTCATTGTTAAAAAAGCATTAGACGCTACAGCGGCATAGAGATCTTTTGGCCTGAGCTGACAACTGTGCAGAGTTAGCCGCCATTATACAGAACAACTACGCACCTTCGTTACTGATAGAGGCACATTTCCTGCAAGTTTAGAGGCGCCCTCAGCTATAATATGGAGAAACTGCTTTCAACTAAGCTGCGCAGCTTGCTGCTCTCCTTGGACACCCAACAACAAGATCTCGTTGGTGAATTGAGAAGGGCTGTGGGCGCGCAACCGGATCTCATGCCAGCATGTAAGACCGAGGAAAAGCCTTGTACTAATGTCCCAGATGCATTACATTGGGAAGGAATGGTATCTCAAGAGACCGGGGACATACGTAATGCAGGAACATGGAGCCCTGAATCCAAGATGGCGATGCAGCATGTTGCGCGGCTCAATCCCTTACAGCTCTCTACAGTTGAGGTGGGGACTCTCAGGCGCAGCGCAACGCAGCTCCGGAGCACTTTAACACAGATGGAAGAAGCTGAGACAGAACCGCAACCTACTCCATCTGCATGGAAACTTAGAGGGCATAATACTGTTGTCGGAGCTGATGACGTCCAGCAGCACCAGGGTCTCTCTGCAGAGCTCAACAACAAGCCGACCCACGCTTTGTGGAATACAATCCAGACACTAGAAACCATAAGTGAGACTGGCGGAACCTGGAGATCTGCTGGGAGTGGAGGTGAGCAGAGTATGGTGAGGGGGACTTGCGTCCGTTGGGACCCGCTAGCCTCTGGCTACTACAGTGAAAGAACAACCTCAGTACTATGGAATCTTGTGTGCAAATTCACCCAGTCTGCATTATTTTACATTCTTAGACCCGTGTATTGGAACAAACTGGACAGTTGCGGTATTGGTTAATTGAAGCCTCTTTTGCTGTAATATTAAGGACAGTCTGAACCTTTTTAGATCTTTTGCCTCAAGAACTGTAACTGATTATGATATACCATGTGCTTTTCGTCAAATTAATAATTTGATAATTCAATACTGTTACCTATTGAATGTTAGCTTCCATACATTTTCCTCCTATACTATAAGGCACAGTTTGTGCTTATCATCCTTAACTGCTCTTTTCACAGGACGCTCTAGTAGCAGCAGACAGAGACTGGTAAAATCCTCAGTAACTGGGACACTATTGAGTTGTAAGCTAAGTTGTAAGTTTTTAACATGTTGTACATTTTGTTTCATGTATATTCTCTTTTTGGTGAAAGTACAGGATGTATCTTGATGTGATAATGCCTGTATTTCTGTTTAATGCCATACTTTGATTAATAGCTGATTAAGAGGTCCTAGATAGCCTATAAAGGTACTACACTATATTCTACCTCCCATATGGCTCACCAACAATCGCATATGCTACTAAGCCAATCTGGTACAGCTACTGTGATTAGGGCTTCTTAGAGATTGGCAGTTAACTTTTGACAATATGAATGTCTATCTGTGTGCCCTACAGTTTATATATAAGCTTCTTCTTATACTGATATACACATGTTGATCCCCGGTTGGAAGTTACCCTATACTCATATGAACTGCTATGAACTGTGCCAGGGTGTCTTATCTGAACAGATTTTAGAGATGTTAAAATATTTCTGCCTCATATACCTTTCTTGCTGCCACAACCATATAGCATGCTAAGCTTGCTTTGAAAATGCATAATGCTCCCCAGCAATATATTTTCTTATACACCTACTTAACTTGGGGAGTTGCAGGTTGCTATTTAGAAACATCAGTGTCATTATGGTAGTACATAGGGGAACCACTATTGACCGTCAAGCCTTCTACTTATTCCTTTCATAACATGCCCATATATTTTCGGCTTTTGCCCGCTGCATCCCCTCCCCCATAGTTAAGAAGTTATCCCACACTATTAGAGGCCACTAGGATCACACATGACCTAGTAATCGTACTAACATATATTTGTTTGTCATAGGTATTTTGTCATGACTCCCGTGTCCAGTGTCTATATGCATATACTGTTTTATTTTTATATTATTAGCAGGGACTTAGTTTTACTTGCTAACAGTGTGCACATCTTTTGCTGGTTTATGTGAGATATATTTTCTGAGCTCAGTCTTTGCCCAATACTAGTTCATTTTCTATATAATACTGGTTATTGTTATCAGTAGTCTACAGATTAAGATGCCTCATAGGGCCCCAAATTGCATTTAGGCATATCCATTTCCTACTTTGGAAGCAGGTAATCTAAAAAGGACACCCCAAGTTGATATCATTGCTTACATTTAAATGTACTTCAATAGGGCTACTATTCAATAACATAAGCTTGCTCCAGATAGGTAACCTTTTCTTGGTATATCACGGACATCTGTCAAGGTTATACTTTCTAATCATTCTAAGTTGGAAAGTTTACTTTAGACACCCTAATTGTGAGTCAGGATGTTGCAGTGTACATGGATAATGTATGTTTACTTAGAAGGGTTCGGTATACTAATCTAGGCTTGTTCTGCTGGTTGCGGCCGGACCAGTGGAATTGGCATTATACGTAAATAATACAGAAGGGACTCCTCTCCTCCCTTTCCCGCCGGTACTTGTTGCCTGCGGGTCATACCCCTACTCCCTTTTCCCTTGTCGCCGGTAGATGGCATCTCCCCAGGAGAGGAGCTCCTCTAGAAGCCCTTTATATCTCGTTTTATACTATGTTTCATATTATCTACCTTATATCTCATGTTACATACATCCTGATACTCTGCTATGAGAATAATTGTTCCAGAATGTAATCTGACCCGTATTATACACAAAAACCCAGGATACTTGAGCAGGTCTCTACGTAAGCGTATGTATAGAGTTCAGCTATAATGATGACAGCCTGGAAAGTTTGTAAACTCTAATAGAATCTATAGCTCCGTCCCCCGCCCTCATAGCTATAATCCACTCCTATATTAGGTGGATAAATAAGCGGTATTAACCCGCTACAAACATCACTTTGTCATAAGTTGCTCTTAGTATTTTGTTTATCATGAAAATGAGGCTTTTTGCCCCCTGTTCACGTGTATCTAATAGGAGCAACTTGTTATGATTCCCTATAATTTGTCAATCCTTCAAAAATAAATACACCTCTATTATAATTAATGTATCACTCTATAGGAAGTATAATTTACCAGGGTTGTTTAAATTCTATCATTTTATCATTTTATTATGTATCTACATAGGAAACAAAACAAAATAGAAAAGAGGGAACGCCAGAACGTGATTATCTTATATTATACTAGAGACTTTAGGAATGTATAAGCCTGTGATGTATAATGTATTTACTCTTTGTATAATGTTTATTGTGCTTTAATTTTGTACTCCTGATATCCCTCAATAAAAAACTTTGATTCTCAAAAAAAAAAAAGAGTAACTACATGGGTATTGCAGCAAATGTCTTTATTATCAGGTCCTGTATACAACCACAGTGTCTCTGACTATGAAACAAAATACTGTTAACCCACTCCGGACCTAGGGTAATAACAAGGTGGTGGTAACACTATGCTATGGAGCCCAGCATGTATGTAAGATTTACAGTGAACTTGAGGGGGTCTTACGTTGACTCTCCATGCCACTGGCACCGCTGCACCCCGGTCAGGAGTCAGGCACTTCTGAACAGTTAAGCTGGTCAGAGGCCCCACTATTGGAGACCTCTCCTTCTTACATTCAGCAATAGATGGTAAAGCCTCCAGAAAGGGCTCTGAAGTATCTCGCGAGCACAGCAGTGTATTGAAGTCACGGATCCACTCCACTAAAGGGGTAGGCCCTCCATGCTGTAATATAAGGGGTTATCAAGAGAACTAATTGTATTCTCTCTGTACCTGGTTTCCTGGGGAGGGTTGCTGGAAGCCCTCTCTATGAGAGCCGCCAAGGTTCCCAGCAGTCCAGCCTAGAAGGTCTGCATGAATAGGTAGAAAATATAGGTATCATCCAGTCCATCAAGCTCTCCCCTTGCATATATAGTAGAAGTCTGTGACGGATGGTTCGGAAAAAAGGTAGATTACACAACAGAGTGTAAATTTCTGAGCAGAGCTTCTAGTTTAGCAGCTATCTTCGGCCATAGCCCGGACAGGCCCCCGGGAACCATTATTTTAATTACTATGTGCCAGTATCTCCAACGCCTACTATGACCGCAGTATCGATGCTGATAATGGCATAATATTAACTGTGAATACTATATATAGAAATAAAGAATTAAAGTGAAAGTCAATCCTAGCATTTGTGATTTACCATTGGAACAAATAAAGGGGACTTTCATTCATGAAGTATAAAATACTTCATGCAGAAAAGTCCTTTATTTCTTTCAAGCGTTCGCCACACTGAGCTGCTCAGGCAGCCCACGGCAGAATGCTGTTTTGCTTTAGAGGTGACATTTTCACCTCTTAGCCAATAGTCGTGCGGGCTGGTCAATGATTGACTACTTTAACAGATTAGCAATAATATTCTAATGCTAACAAGCTATTGATAACATAGGTGCATGTCTTTCATAGAGAAGAACATTCCTGTAGTATATCAGTCTGATCCTGACTAAACAGTGCAGTCCAGTCTCAAAATACCAGGCAATCCCTCTCTGAACGGGAGAAACAGCAAAACCCCAGACGTACGTTTCGGCCTAGTGTGGGCCTCGTCAGTGAGGTGCAGCCATATCCCTCTAGGCACACTGAGCAACGGGTCCACGTCTGACTTCCCGCATCACCCTAAGGGAGACTTCTCTCAGGGCCATAATTTGCATATACAGAAAGAGAGAAACGCTTTACTTGAAAACGAACAATAGCATGATAGCTTGTTCTATGGCTAGTTACCACCGTAGGGACAACCTGGGTTTGCTCAACCTGTGCCTTTCACAGAAAAGAAATTTCCTGTAGTATATGTCTGATCCTGACTTAACATTACTGTCCAGTCCTGAAACATTTCCCATGATGCTCAAATAGACTACAGAGTGCCTAAGCATCATGGGAAATGTAGTTCCAAAACATCTAGGGGTGCCAAGGTTAACCATTACTGCACTAGCATCTAGATTATCCACTGCTTGGGCAAGGGGCAGTAGAACATAAGGGTTTCATGGTTAAGGGTGAGGGGTAACTACAAACATGGAGTGTGGCTATGCCTAACCTGTGATATGTTGGATATATCCAAATAATGTAGGTGCACAGAAGATTTATGAGATTTCCTTCTATGCAAATTATAAAACAGATTTATATTTTTTGGAATTTAATTTTTTCCATGTTCAGTATGTTTGTAAGACAAGGTGAATACTTGTGTATGCCAACATGTTAAAGGGACACTGAACCCAAATTTTTTATTTAGTGATTCAGATAGAGCATTATGTTTTAAGCAACTTTCTAATTTACTCCTATTATCAATTTGTCTTCGTTATCTTGCTATCTTTATTTTAAAAAGAAGGCATCTAAGCTTTTTTTTGGTTCAGACCTCCGGACAACACTTTTTTATTGGTGGATGAATTTATCCACCAATCAGCAAGAACAACCCCGGTTGTTCACCAAAAATGGGCCGGCATCTAAACTTACATTCTTGCATTTCAAATAAAGATACCAAGAGAATGAAGAAAATTTGATTATAGGAGTAAATTAGAAAGTTGCTTAAAATTGTATGCTCTATCTGAATCATGAAAGAAAAAAATTGGGTTCAGTGTCCCTTTAGTGATGTTGAAAACTTGAAGAAGGATTCCACTATTGTGGGGCATTTTACCAATGTTGCAAATCTGTTATGATTATTGATGTAGCCAGGATGCCACCTAGGGGTGGTAATAGGTATAACATATTACATAGGAAAAAGGGATTATCTTTTTAAAGGGACACTGAACCCAATTTTTTTCTTTTGTGATTCAGATAGAGCATGACATTTTAACCCTTTAAGGACACAGCTTTCAGTTTGCTCAATTGTTTTATGACGGAAAAATTCTGTCATATGTCCTTAAGAGGTTAAGCAACTTTCTAATTTACTCCTATTATAAAAAAATTATTTATTCTCTTGGTATCTTTATTTGAAATGCAAGAATATAAGTAGATGCCGGCCCATTTTTGGTGAACAACCTGGGTTGTCCTTGCTCATTGGTGGATAAATTAATCCACCAATAAAAAAGTGCTGTCCAGAGTACTGAACCAAGATAAAAGCTTAGATGTCTTCTTCTTAAAATAAAGATAGCAAGAGAACGAAGACAAATTGATAATAGGAGTAAATTAGAAACTTGCTTAAAATTGCATGCTCTATCTGAATCGCAAAATAAAAAATTTGGGTTCAGTGTCCCTTTAAGCGCCACTAGGGGGCGTGAAACATACTACACTCCTTATCTGCTTATATTTTTTTTACATAATGTGAAAAAGTTTGTTTTTATTGAGCCATCTGGTGTGTGGCTGCTATTTTTTCTTTTTGTTGCAATATGAAGCAGTTTGATCTACTGCTGTTGCGGCTAGTACCACGCCTTGGTCTGGAGAATCACTGGGTGACGTCACGGTCTCGCCACCGACCTGTTTGGAGTAAGCTGCCGCAAACTCTAAGTGGCCCTGGATACCATGAGCCGGGTGACTTTGACTATGTATTTAACCATTTAACTAGGGTTAAACAAGCAGTGAGAAAAGGAAATTAGTTGAATAAGACACCACTTGGGAATAGGGAGAAACTCATTTTATTGGATAACCTATTCCTTCTTCCTTCTCACAACAGTTTGTGCTTTGGAAAGACTACTTCTAGGGATCTTTACTCTCTATCTCATGCATAATGCTGCTCACTTGAGACCGGCACAAACTCTTCTGTGATCCATAGCACAAACTCCTACAGACCTCAAACTGCCATCTTTACTCTGCTGTCCCCTCTCTGTTTCACATCTGCTAAGGGCAGACTAGGTTATCCTAAATGACCCTCCCATAACATGTTGGGATGTCATTATCATCTTTACATTGCCAATCATATTCATGTTACCCTATATATAAATTCCCCTTCCTATGAAGGTTCCCCTATTATGTAAGGAGTAAAAAAGGAGCACAAGCAGCGGTTCAATGCACAAAAAATTTATTTACAAGTGCCAAACATAGCGCCTTGGCGCTCAGAGTGAAGAAAATTAACACGTTTGTCAAGCAAAACAAAACCGTGAGAGGGGATAACACACCCCGGGGTAAATACTGACAAAAATCAATGAGACTAGCATTAAGAAACAGGTATACGCGTTTCAGCTTACAGCCTTACTCATTACCTGGCTAAAACACAGTGAGGTGAACTTAAAAACAGTGGCTAGTCATCCTATTGGTAGTTGGGAACACTCCCATTAATTAGTCCTCCAATGGGAATTTATTTGCGTAGCTATGAACACCTGAGAAAGCACAGAGATATGCACTGTTGTCAGCTCACAGTAAAAACATATGGAAAAGAATAGAAATAAACAATTCCAGTGCATTATGTGTAACAACAATCTAATAAATATAAACAATTTCAGTAATCAAACATGAAAAAATGATGATGTACTCAATTCAGACAAGAGAGAGTAGTAAAGAACCCCAGACCCAGCTGAAAACATTTGTGTTGCTGGGAAACCGCTTCATAGTTGCTGAAATGAAAAATACAGATGGTATAAGCACAGGATAACAGTTGTTTGCAACCAGAGATATACAACTCATGTAAATATTAAGCTTGATATTTACATGAGTTGTATATCTCTGGTTGCAAACAACTGTTATCCTGTGCTTATACCATCTGTATTTTTCATTTCAGCAACTATGAAGCGGTTTCCCAGCAACACAAATGTTTTCAGCTGGGTCTGGGGTTCTTTACTACTCTCTCTTGTCTGAATTGAGTACATCATCATTTTTTCATGTTTGATTACTGAAATTGTTTATATTTATTAGATTGTTGTTACACATAATGCACTGGAATTGTTTATTTCTATTCTTTTCCATATGTTTTTACTGTGAGCTGACAACAGTGCATATCTCTGTGCTTTCTCAGGTGTTCATAGCTACGCAAATAAATTCCCATTGGAGGACTAATTAATGGGAGTGTTCCCAACTACCAATAGGATGACTAGCCACTGTTTTTAAGTTCACCTCACTGTGTTTTAGCCAGGTAATGAGTAAGGCTGTACGCTGAAACGCGTATACCTGTTTCTTAATGCTAGTCTCATTGATTTTTGTCAGTATTTACCCCGGGGTGTGTTATCCCCTCTCACGGTTTTGTTTTGCTTGACAAACGTGTTAATTTTCTTCACTCTGAGCGCCAAGGCGCTATGTTTGGCACTTGTAAATAAATTTTTTGTGCATTGAACCGCTGCTTGTGCTCCTTTTTTACTCCTTGTTCTCATTTGACCGGCCCCTAGTGCAGCACAGCAGCCAGGTATTGCACCAATTTCCTGACCGCATTATTACGCCCATCACCTGGGACACAAACGGAAGGAGGAGCTACCCACCGCAGCCATCAGAGCTCACTCAGGTTTACCGCAGGAGCTGGATACCAACTGAATCAGACGTCCCATACACAGTAAGGAGAACGGATATATTGCCGCAACGGACTGTCGTTCAGGATCCAGCAGCACACAGGTATGAGGTGTGGACTCTTGGCATATATTTACTAGACATCTAGTGTTTTTGCATTTCATTCTTACATATGTGCATCTAGCGGTGGTATACGAATCTCACCGGTCCAAGCCTGAGGTAGGGAAAACTCACTGGACCTGGTTATATAATCCTGTCAATATTCAAACATTACATGTATTGTGATTTTGGGAGCTAGCTGACCAACACACTGCTCTTAAGTGGATTGACACACATCACCGCGGTTACTCTCTATCTAATTGACTTTCCCTTGTTTTCTGTTTCATTACCCCTATTATGTACACTGCATTTGCCCGACACATCGTTCATCTTGTATGGGTATCACATTATTATATTGGATACCAGAGGAGGCCGCCATTTGTTGTCTATTCTGTCAAATTAGGTTATTTCAGTACAAAAATACATTATAACTAGCAACACTCAATGCCATTTGTAGGACCATTAAATACAGTATATTTGCATAATGAACAAACACATGATAAAAAGACAATAGAAAAGCATTTAGGGGTCGATTTATCAAACTCTTCGCAACCCTTCAAATTAACCCATATTTAACAATCAGTGGTCATCAGACTGCTTTCCTAACCTTTTGCCACTTCTTAGGTGGCAAATTTCAATCTCCCCAGTCTCGTCAGACCGGGGTGATTGACAGCTCCTGCCCGCGCCTGATTGGCTGTGCGCGGGTAGGGGGCTGGATTGCATGTGAGCGCAAAATAGCGATCATGTGCAATGCTGAATTCCGACAGCAGAATTCAGCCCGACAGAGGCGAGCTGCGGCACACAGGGGCGCACATGTGCGCCCCTGTCCGCCGCAGCTTAATAAATCAACCTCTTAGTCTGAACTTCAAATGAGAAGTAGATTTTTTTCTAACAAATTTCAAAAGTTATGTCTATTTCCACTTCCCCTGTACCATGTGACAGCCATCAGCCAATCACAAATACATACATACATATATTCTGTGAATTCTTGCACATGCTCAGTAGGAGCTGGTGTCTCAAAAACTGTTAATATAAAAAGACTGTGCACATTTTGTTATTGGAAGTAAATTGTAAAGTTGTTTAAAATTGCTGCTCTATCTGAATCATAAAAGTTTAATTTTGACCTGAGTTTTCCTTTAAAGGGACAGTCTACTATAAAATAAAATGTGATAGCAAAAGAAGTTAACGTCTAATAAAAAAAACAATAAAACAACATAACTGCAGCACCCTTAAGGTAAAAAGCAAGGTAAAAAATTAAATGTGCAAGGGCACATTTCAGTGTTAAATATAAAAAAATTTGCCATATACTTCCATCAGAAAAAATGCTTCTAGTAAACATTATTACTGTTTTTCTGTGGCATACGCAGATATGAGGTGAGGGCCTGTGCGCCAGTATTTAAACAACATGTCTGCTGAGAGAGTTGGTGGTGGTGTGTATTGTTTCTGAAGGTGCAATTTGTGTCATAACCACCACTGCCGACTCTCTGAGAAAGTGTGGTGTTTGTATACTGGTGCAAAGCATATGTGTGTATGCCATTGAAAAAAACTGTAATAACTTAAAGGGACAGTCTACACCTTAGTCATTTTGAAGTCTTACCTTAGATTAAGCTGTAAATAGCTTACTGCACCCCTTTCTATATCATGCAGCAGGAAGGGGAAAAAAGTTATTTTAAAATGAATATTTTTCTAGCCACTATGAAATGGTAGCCAAACTCCACCCACTTATGACATCTGATCTGGGCTGCATCTAGGCACTCTGTTAAATAGCATTGGCAGTCTGTTGAATCCAGCTAGTGAGCCTTTTGTGATTGGATACCACATGCAGCCCAGATTGTGATGTCATCAGTGGGCTGAGCTTGGCAACCGTTGCAAAGTGGCCAGAAACAATATTTATTTTAAAATAACTTGTTTACTGTTCCTGCTGCATGATATTAAAAGGTTGCTGGAAGCTATTTGCAGCTCAATCTAAGGTAAGTCTTTAAGATGACCAAGGTGTAGACTTCTATTTGAAACTGAAATGCACCCATGCACATTTCTTTTTTGAACTTTTAATCCTTTTCAGCAAAAACATAAGTAATAATAATCTAACATTAATTGTAAATTTTCTATATTTTCAAATAAATAGAAATATACAAAATATAATAAATTTGAATTCAGTACCTTCTGGGCTAAATTTAAAACACACATACGATTTCCTTATCCACAAAATTTACTGATTTATTATATGTAATAATAATAAGCGAATGTCAGCTATTGAACTATTTATTCAATATTTTTTTAAGAAAATGTTTTCAAACTTTTAAATAATACATTTTATAGATATGATGTAAGCAATGGTCATTAATGATACCACGTTAGTGTCAGAATTATTGATGTGATGTTACTTATGTTGTGTTTACGTCATAGATGAAGTCACAAAAAAGGACATTTATGCTTACCTGATAAATTTATTTCTTTTTCGATACGATGAGTCCACGGATTTCATCCTTACTTGTGGGATATCGCCTCCTGGTCAGCAGGAGGAGGCAAAGAGCTCCACAGCAGAGCTGTATAAATAGCTCCTCCCTCCCAACCCAGTCATTCGACCGAAGTTAGGAAGAGAAAGGAAAAGCCAAGGAGCAGAGGTGTCTGAAGTTTTAATTTTTTTTAATAACCTGTCTCAGAGAACAGGGCGGGCCGTGGACTCATCGTATCGAAAAATAAATAAATTTATCAGGTAAGCATAAATTTCCTTTTCTTTTTCAAGATATGATGAGTCCACGGATTACATCCTTACTTGTGGGATACAATACCAAAGCTATAGTACACAGATGAAACGGGAGGGACAAGACAGGGAACCTAAACGGAAGGCACCACTGCTTGAAGAACTGTACTCCCAAAAACAGCCCCATTTGAGGCAAAGGTAACAAACTTGTAAATCCGGAAAAAATGGGAAGATGCAACCAAGTGGCAGCCTCGCAAATCTGTTCAACAGAAGTACCATTGTGGAATGTCCAAGAGGAAGCCACAGCCCTAGTGGAAAGAGCCCTAATGCTGTCAGGAGAATGCCGTCCAGAAGTCCCAAATGCAAAATGGACGATACCCTTCAGCCACAAAGAAAGAGAGGTAGCCGTAGCTATCTGACCCCTACATTCCAAAACCAAGAAGGTTAGCAATGAAAGTCCTCAGTAGCTAAGAAGTAGAACTCGAAAGCACGGGCCACACCTAAATAACGTAACAGACGGGCCCTCTGAGAAAGTGGATTAGGACACAAAGCTGGAATCCCAATTCCTGATAAAAGTGCAGCAGAACTGCAACAACCATAGGGAGAAACCCAGGTTTAGTACACAACACCACCTTATCCGCATAAAAAAACAAGATAAGGAGAATTACATTGCAAAGCTAAAAGCTCTGATCTCTTTGAGCAGAAAAAATAGCAACCAAGATAATAACTTAATAGTTATGGAATGAAGAGGTTCAAACGGAACCCCGTGAAGAGATCTAAGAAATAAAATCAAACTCCAAGGGGGAGTAGGAGATCTAAATGCAGGCCTCATTCTAGACATAGCCTGACAAAAAGTTTGTACATCTGGAACATCTGCCCAAATGTCAGAGTAACAACATAGACAAAGCAGAAATCTGTCCCTTAAGGGAACTAATGGAAAACCCCTTCTCCAATTCTTGTCGGAGAAAGGATAAAATTCTGGGAATCTGTACTCTACTCCCCGAGTAACCCTTGGATTCCCACCATAAAGATATGAAAAACTCTCCAGTAACAGGCATCCATGCCAGAATTAAGGTTGACCGAATCAAAGAACCTCGCTTGTATAGAGCAAACGTCCAAGCCCCAAGCAATCAGCTTTAGAGAAACCAGAGTAGGGTGAAGGGGGGAACGAAAAAGATTTCTCCTCAACGGAAGAGACCAAGGTTACAGAAATGACATGGTCAGCAGTGTAGCACACCAAATCCTGCGAAACCACGCAGGAGCGAAGAGAAGCACCAATGCCTTCTCCTATTGAATCAGAACAAACCCCCGGCAAACAAACGCAACGGGGAAAAAGAGAACCTAGGCTGAAAGCCGAAAACTAAGCATACTGATAAGATGCCCTGATATCCAACTCCGGCCGACCCCATTTGAGAATCAGGAAGAAGATACTCCCAGATGGAGATCCCACTCTCCCGGATGAAAAGACTGCCTACTCAGAAATCCGCTTCCAAGTGTCCACCCCTGGAAGATGGATCGCTGACAGATAGCAAGAATGAAACTGGGCCGAAGCCAACTGAGGCCAGAACAGACTGGAGTTCGCTCTCAGTTGTAGGAAATCAATCCTGGGACAGTTGATCCAGTGACAACCACCATAGAAAAAAGTCCCTTGTCTCCTGCTTCAGAGATAAATGAGGAGAGCATATTCTCCGTTCCATTGCCTGAGGACGCTCAACCGCATAGGTCCGAGGTGGAACGAACCAACATAAAATCCATTGTCACAAGGCGCTGCTCATTTCATCAACCCCCGAAGGATGAAAGGGTGAATGGACTTCACCGGGAATTGAACCTACAACCCTCTGGGAATTCACACTGCTCAGCCACAGTGCCTTCGCATGCTGAGCTATCAGTCCAACCAACGTCCAGTCCGCCACCATCAGCCCGAATACCACTATGTACTGAGCCATTGAAAGGCGAGAAATGAGCCAGACCAGTAATGATAGACCTTTATTTCCTGACCTCAGTCAGAAAAATCCGAATGGATGTGGAAACAGTCATGATTCTTATAAGGGCCTCAAGGCGCTGCTCATTTATTGACCTCGGAAGGATGAAAGATTGAGTGGGGATCGAACCTGCAACCCTTGGGTTGCTACAGAACTCAGACACAGTGCCTTAGCATGCTGAGCTATCTGTCCAGCCACCTCCCTTAAGCTTGAGACAAAGGAACACCTTTCCAAAGTCACCTTTCACCCGTGAGCTCACGGGAAAATTGAAATTATCATCCAGCACCTGGATTTGAACTAACAACCTTTGTGCCGCAAAGCCACAAAGCTAATCACTAGGCTACATTAGATCCTAGGTTCCTACCATGTCCGAGGAAGTCTTGCTTGTTGAAAAAAATGACGCCTGGACTAGGGAATTAGCCAGAGAGGGCGCCATAGCAATACCCCGAAAAAACTCGGAACTGGCAAGACCGAAAGGAAAGACCACGAACGGGAAATGTTTGACCATAAGGGCAAACCCGAGACGAGTCTCGTGAACGGCACAGGAAGGTACTAGACCCTTAACCACCATAGACCTTCTAGAATCAAGGGGAAAAATTGAAAAAATCAATAGTTTCCACCTTAGACAGTACCCTTCTCAAAACAAAAATGGACTGAAGATACCCTCCTTCGGGAACCACAACCCAATTGGTAACCCCAGATCCTGTACCAATAATAGAGCTGGAGCAATCACTCCCAGGTCTGAGAGATGATCTACGCATCGTAAGGACATCTCTCCCTTTGTCTGATCCTTAGACGATCTAGAAGCAGAAGCTGCCTCTGAGAGGAAAACATTCGAGCTTGAAACTAAACTAGAGCGAAAACAGAAAGCCGGTCCTCTACAAGATCCAATTCCGGACCAGAGCATGTTTCCCATGCTGTCTTTGAGCAGGCTATGCGTTCACCAAAATCTTAGTCATATAACACATGGCCATAAAAAACAAGGCTCCAACCACAAGGTACCAAGAGCTGGAACAGAGCCACCTACGCTCCCAGTTTGATAAAGTAAATAAAAGAATTAGCCAATATGCCGCCACACCAGCGACAGTAGCAAAGTACACAGATGGTTGACACTGGAAACCCAGGTGTGTGTCCCAGAACTAAATGTAGCCTATTAGGACTATCCTCTAAGGGAATAGAAGTTAATTACTCCTTCCCCCCTAAGGAATGTCGTCCAGCCTCTTAGCTGATACGGCTATGGGAAACAGTCTTGTAAATATAGAGAACGCCCAAGGCACCAATTCCATCTGAAACTGAAATTCTCAGCAACATAGAGAAACCGCTAGAATAGCAATTCTTCTAGCAATGCTAAACCCTAAGTAAAAACATAGAATGCATCATAACCCAGAGTGGAGTGTGAAGGACACGCAGGACACTGCATGCGGGCCATAACATTTCGATTGGAATACTATAGGAGAAATTTGTGGCCATTTGTTAACAGACTCCCAAACAGCAATCGCCGAAGGGGGAATAGGTTCAAAAAGAAAAAACAATTTTGAACATAGGAAACGATACTGTTCCTTTAATTCTGAAAATTAACTCTATACTTAAGTGCGTTTGTTTCATCCTCAGTCATAAAGGATGAACTAACAAAGAAAACAGCTGAAATTCATTTAATATAATGCACACAGAACAAGACGGTACTGTCTCTTTAATTCTTAAAGAAACTCATTCTTGTGAGAGTTTTTACCATCCTACATCACAAAGGATGAGAAAACAAACAAAACAGCCACAATACTTTTAATAAAATGTATTTCCGTAACAACATAAATACTGCTGCAACAAGTGATCGCTATGTAAATAAAAAGCAAAGTCTGTGCAAGGAACCGCAGAGCCCTGCCTGAGGTTCATAAAGTAGTTGGGGCACTACATGTAGAATATTGTGTCATGGATGTACTAAAATCAACACATAATAAAATGGTACTGACTCCTTTTAATCTCAAAAGGAACATTATTGTATGGTGCCATTGCTCCGTCCTAAGATATCAAGGAGAAAGGGAAAAATAAACAGCTGAAATTCATCAAGAGAATTCACACGTACAAAAACGTTACTGTATCTTTAAAACAGAAAAAGAACCCCAGTTTTGAGTATGCTGTAATCTCCTCCAAATTACAAAGGATGGATTAGTAATTAACAGTTGAAAAGTCTGTAATAGATTTACTGTGTATTTAAATCCCAGAGTAACACTTAAATCTTTGCACAACGGATGAATCAGAAGTTCTGTATAAAATTGTAAACTGCAATGATTTATTTGAATGCAGCCAACAATGAATAAAATAAATGCAACTAAAAAATGTACTAGTTGAGAGTATTCTATGTACCCAGTGTGGAACGCAAACAATTGCGACAACAACAGAACCATAACAACCTTTGTGCTGCTTTAAAATGGTCATCCAGCACCTGGTAGCTTCCGATAACCGGAAGTGATATGAGAAGTGCGCCATACAGAGCGCACACGTCTAAATAGAGTCCCCTGTGCCTTGTTATTGTATAACCCTGCAAGGAGGAACTCTATAGCACCTTAGGAAAGTAATAGTCCACCGCTCCTTACTAAATTACAAGTTGGAATAAGGAGGAAGGAGAGACCTTGGCGTCTTGCACTTTGGTGCCCGTTATAAACTCTGCCCCTTGTGGGCGTGTCGTAAGCTATCTCCCGGTCGCCATTGTTATATGTGAAGCACCGGGAGCAACATGTACAAATGAAAACTGAACAGCTCGCTGCCCCTAAGAACAGCCTAGTCGCCATAACACACATTGCATAAAAACTACGAAAAACCCCGCCCCTCGTGGGTGTAAATAACCATCTCCCGGTCGCCATTACAGTAAACACAAAAAACGCCGGGAGGGGAACCCACAGAGACCATTCCTCACTATGCCCAATGTAAAGGGTAGCCATGGACGTCAAAATAAATGTCAATTGCCAAGACATGTCTGAGTTAATGTCAATTGCCAAGATATGACTGTCACGTAGTGAACCCATAGTCACACATGCCCCATAACTAAAATAGCCATGTGAGGAGTCCCCTACTGAATGAGACGCAGTCAGTCTGATAAAGCTGTCAGGGAAAAAAGCTCTCTACTGGCAGAGCCCCTGAGTCCCTTGGTACGTAAGTGCAGTTTAAAAACTTCCCATGAGGTAAATAAGTCCCTGAGGAACTATCTCTGTTATAGAAAGAAAGGCTGCACTTACCTCATATGCTGTCCGACAGCAGGACAGCCTCAACAGGGTTCAGAGGTCCATTGGGTCCCTCCTGAAGTCCTGCAAAACGATGAAGCCTGAGTTAAAATCAGCTTAGGCCATCACAGAAAGGGCAGCATCACAGTATGGGAGGCGCAGTGAGAATTATGTCCCACAAGTTCCCATTGCCTTAAAGCCACCAAATGCTTCTCTTTTTACTGAAGAGACTGATCTGGTCTAGGCTACACCCTAGCACAAAGTAGCACTCAGTGGCACCACTTAATAAATAAACAATAATAAATAAACACTGGATTGAAGAATCTTTATTAACACCTCACTTTGCCATCTCCTATCTAACTAACACAGGCAAAGAGAATGACTGGGTTGGGAGGGAAGGGAGGAGCTATTTATACAGCTCTGCTGTGGAGCTCTTTGCCTCCTCCTGCTGACCAGGAGGCGATATCCCACAAGGATGAAATCCGTGGACTCATCGTATCTTAAAAAAGAAAATATTTTTTTAACCAACTATATTTTTTTGCATTGTTCTGGTTTTCCTTTGTTAGTGAATTAGTTCTTACTGTAAAGTAAAATTATTAAAGCTATAAATTCTATTTATTCAGTCAATGCATGAGAAGCAGTTAACAAAAAAAAAACAGAATTTATGTTTACCTGATAAATTACTTTCTCCAACGGTGTGTCCGGTCCACGGCGTCATCCTTACTTGTGGGATATTCTCTTCCCCAACAGGAAATGGCAAAGAGCCCAGCAAAGCTGGTCACATGATCCCTCCTAGGCTCTGCCTTCCCCAGTCATTCGACCGACGTAAAGGAGGAATATTTGCATAGGAGAAATCATATGATACCGTGGTGACTGTAGTTAGAGAAAATAAATCATCAGACCTGATTAAAAAACCAGGGCGGGCCGTGGACCGGACACACCGTTGGAGAAAGTAATTTATCAGGTAAACATAAATTCTGTTTTCTCCAACATAGGTGTGTCCGGTCCACGGCGTCATCCTTACTTGTGGGAACCAATACCAAATCTTTAGGACACGGATGATGGGAGGGAGCAAATCAGGTCACCTAGATGGAAGGCACCACGGCTTGCAAAACCTTTCTCCCAAAAATAGCCTCAGAAGAAGCAAAAGTATCAAATTTGTAAAATTTTGTAAAAGTGTGCAGTGAAGACCAAGTCGCTGCCTTACATATCTGATCAACAGAAGCCTCGTTCTTGAAGGCCCATGTGGAAGCCACGGCCCTAGTGGAATGAGCTGTGATTCTTTCAGGAGGCTGCCGTCCGGCAGTCTCATAAGCCAATCTGATGATGCTTTTAAGCCAAAAAGAGAGAGAGGTAGAAGTTGCTTTTTGACCTCTCCTTTTACCAGAATAAACAACAAACAAGGAAGATGTTTGTCTGAAATCTTTTGTAGCCTCTAAATAGAATTTTAGAGCACGAACTACATCCAAATTGTGCAACAAACGTTCCTTCTTTGAAACTGGATTCGGACACAAAGAAGGCACGACTATCTCCTGGTTAATATTTTTGTTAGAAACAATTTTCGGAAGAAAACCAGGTTTAGTACGCAAAACCACCTTATCTGCATGGAACACCAGATAAGGAGGAGAACACTGCAGAGCAGATAACTCTGAAACTCTTCTAGCAGAAGAAATTGCAACCAAAAACAAAACTTTCCAAGATAATAACTTGATATCAACGGAATGTAGGGGTTCAAACGGAACCCCCTGAAGAACTGAAAGAACTAAATTGAGACTCCAAGGAGGAGTCAAAGGTTTGTAAACAGGCTTGATTCTAACCAGAGCCTGAACAAAAGCTTGAACATCTGGCACAGCCGCCAGCTTTTTGTGAAGTAAAACAGATAAAGCAGAAATCTGTCCCTTCAAAGAACTTGCAGATAATCCTTTCTCCAAACCTTCTTGAAGAAAGGATAGAATCTTAGGAATTTTTATCTTGTTCCATGGGAATCCTTTAGATTCACACCAACAGATATATTTTTTCCATATTTTATGGTAGATTTTTCTAGTTACAGGCTTTCTGGCCTGAACAAGAGTATCAATGACAGAATCTGAGAACCCTCGCTTTGATAAAATCAAGCGTTCAATCTCCAAGCAGTCAGTTGGAGTGAGGCCAGATTCGGATGTTCGAACGGACCTTGAACAAGAAGGTCCTGTCTCAAAGGTAGCTTCCATGGTGGAGCCGATGACATATTCACCAGATCTGCATACCAAGTCCTGCGTGGCCACGCAGGAGCTATCAAGATCACCGATACCCTCTCCTGTTTGATCCTGGCTACCAGCCTGGGAATGAGAGGAAACGGTGGGAACACATAAGCTAGGTTGAAGCTCCAAGGTGCTACTAGTGCATCCACTAGAGTCGCCTTGGGATCCCTGGATCTGGACCCGTAGCAAGGAACCTTGAAGTTCTGACGAGACGCCATCAGATCCATGTCTGGAATGCCCCACAATTGAATTATTTGGGCAAAGATTTCCGGATGGAGTTCCCACTCCCCCGGATGAAATGTCTGACGACTCAGAAAATCCGCTTCCCAATTTTCCACTCCTGGGATGTGGATTGCAGACAAGTGGCAGGAGTGAGTCTCCGCCCATTGAATTATTTTGGTCACTTCTTCCATCGCCAGGGAACTCCTTGTTCCCCCCTGATGGTTGATATACGCAACAGTCGTCATGTTGTCTGATTGAAACCGTATGAATTTGGCCTTTGCTAGCTGAGGCCAAGCCTTGAGAGCATTGAATATCGCTCTCAGTTCCAGAATATTTATCGGGAGAAGAGATTCTTCCCGAGACCAAAGACCCTGAGCTTTCAGGGGTTCCCAGACCGCGCCCCAGCCCACCAGACTGGCGTCGGTCGTGACAATGACCCACTCTGGTCTGCGGAAGCTCATCCCTTGTGACAGGTTGTCCAGGGTCAGCCACCAACGGAGTGAATCTCTGGTCCTCTGATCTACTTGTATCGTCGGAGACAAGTCTGTATAATCCCCATTCCACTGACTGAGCATGCACAGTTGTAATGGTCTTAGATGAATTCGCGCAAAAGGAACTATGTCCATTGCCGCGACCATCAAACCTATTACTTCCATGCACTGCGCTATGGAAGGAAGAAGAACAGAATGGAGTACTTGACAAGAGCTTAGAAGTTTTGATTTTCTGGCCTCTGTCAGAAAAATCCTCATTTCTAAGGAGTCTATTATTGTTCCCAAGAAGGGAACTCTTGTTGACGGAGATAGAGAACTTTTTTCTATGTTCACTTTCCACCCGTGAGATCTGAGAAAGGCCAGGACAATGTCCGTATGAGCCTTTGCTTGTGGTAGAGACGACGCTTGAATCAGTATGTCGTCCAAGTAAGGTACTACTGCAATGCCCCTTGGTCTTAGCACCGCTAGAAGGGACCCTAGTACCTTTGTGAAAATTCTTGGAGCAGTGGCTAATCCGAATGGAAGTGCCACAAACTGGTAATGCTTGTCCAGAAAGGCGAACCTTAGGAACCGATGATGTTCCTTGTGGATAGGAATATGTAGATACGCATCCTTTAAATCCACCGTGGTCATGAATTGACCTTCCTGGATGGTAGGAAGAATTGTCAGAATGGTTTCCATTTTGAACGATGGAACCTTGAGAAATTTGTTTAGGATCTTGAGATCTAAGATTGGTCTGAATGTTCCCTCTTTTTTGGGAACTATGAACAGATTGGAGTAGAATCCCATCCCTTGTTCTCCTAATGGAACCGGATGAATCACTCCCATTTTTAACAGGTCTTCTACACAATGTAAGAATGCCTGTCTTTTTATGTGGTCTGAAGACAATTGAGACCTGTGGAACCTCCCCCTTGGGGGTAGCTCCTTGAATTCCAGAAGATAACCTTGGGAGACTATTTCTAGCGCCCAAGGATCCAGAACATCTCTTGCCCAAGCCTGAGCGAAGAGAGAAAGTCTGCCCCCACCAGATCCGGTCCCGGATCGGGGGCCAACATCTCATGCTGTCTTGGTAGCAGTGGCAGGTTTCTTGGCCTGCTTACCTTTGTTCCAGCCTTGCATTGGCCTCCAGGCTGGCTTGGTTTGAGAAGTATTACCCTCTTGCTTAGAGGATGTAGAACTTGAGGCTGGTCCGTTTCTGCGAAAGGGACGAAAATTTGGTTTATTTTTAGCCTTAAAAGACCTATCCTGAGGAAGGGCGTGGCCCTTACCCCCAGTGATATCTGAAATAATCTCTTTCAAGTCAGGGCCAAACAGCGTTTTCCCCTTGAAAGGTATGTTAAGCAATTTGTTCTTGGAAGACGCATCCGCTGACCAAGATTTTAGCCAAAGCGCTCTGCGCGCCACAATAGCAAACCCTGAATTTTTAGCCGCTAATCTAGCTAATTGCAAAGTGGCGTCTAAAGTAAAAGAGTTAGCCAATTTAAGAGCGTGAACTCTGTCCATAATCTCCTCATAAGAAGAATCTTTATCGAGCGACTTTTCTAGTTCATCGAACCAGAAACACGCTGCTGTAGTGACAGGAACAATGCATGAAATTGGTTGTAGAAGGTAACCTTGCTGAACAAACATCTTTTTAAGCAAACCCTCTAATTTTTTATCCATAGGATCTTTGAAAGCACAACTATCTTCTATAGGGATAGTAGTGCGTTTGTTTACAGTAGAAACCGCCCCCTCGACCTTGGGGACTGTCTGCCATAAGTCCTTTCTGGGGTCGACCATAGGAAACAATTTCTTAAATATAGGGGGAGGGACAAAAGGTATGCCGGGCCTTTCCCATTCTTTGTTTACAATGTCCGCCACCCGCTTGGGTATAGGAAAAGCTTCGGGGGGCCCCGGGACCTCTAGGAACTTGTCCATCTTACATAATTTCTCTGGAATGACCAAATTGTCACAATCATCCAGAGTAGACAACACCTCCTTAAGCAGAGCGCGGAGATGTTCCAATTTAAATTTGAATGTAATCACATCAGGTTCAGCTTGTTGAGAAATTTTCCCTGAATCTGAAATTTCTCCCTCAGACAAAACCTCCCTGGCCCCCTCAGACTGGTGTAGGGGCATGTCAGAACCATTATCATCAGCGTCCTCATGCTCTTCAGTATTTTCTAAAACAGAGCAGTCGCGCTTTCGCTGATAAGTGGGCATTTTGGCTAAAATGTTTTTGATAGAATTATCCATTACAGCCGTTAATTGTTGCATAGTAAGGAGTATTGGCGCACTAGATGTACTAGGGGCCTCCTGTGTGGGCAAGACTGGCGTAGACGAAGGAGGGGATGATGCAGTACCATGCTTACTCCCCTCACTTGAGGAATCATCTTGGGCATCATTTTCTCTAAATTGTTTGTCACATACATCACATCTATTTAAATGAGAAGGAACCTTGGCTTCCTCACATACAGAACATAGTCTATCTGATAGTTCAGACATGTTAAACAGGCATAAACTTGATAACAAAGTACAAAAAACGTTTTAAAATAAAACCGTTACTGTCACTTTAAATTTTAAACTGAACACACTTTATTACTGAATATGTAAAAAAGTATGAAGGAATTGTTCAAAATTCACCAAAATTTCACCACAGTGTCTTAAAGCCTTAAAAGTATTGCACACCAAATTGAAAGCTTTAACTCTTAAAATAACGGAACCGGAGCCGTTTTTATATTTAACCCCTATACAGTCCCTGGTATCTGCTTTGCTGAGACCCAACCAAGCCCAGAGGGGAATACGATACCAAATGACGCCTTCAGTAAGCTTTTTCTATGTATCTGAGCTCCTCACACATGCATCTGCATGCCTTGCTTCCCAAAAACAACTGCGCATTAGTGGCGCGAAAATGAGGCTCTGCCTATGATTAGAGAAGGCCCCCAGTGAAAAAGGTGTCCAATACAGTGCCTGCCGTTTCTTTAACATAATTCCCAAGAATAAAATAACTCCTCAAAGCTATAAACTATTAAAAATGCTTATAAATCAATCGTTTTAGCCCAGAAAAATGTCTACCAGTCTTTAAAGCCCTTGTGAAGCCCTTTATTCTTATTTAATAAAAATGGCTTACCGGATCCCATAGGGAAAATGACAGCTTCCAGCATTACCAAGTCTTGTTAGAAATGTGTCATACCTCAAGCAGCAAAAGTCTGCTCACTGTTTCCCCCAACTGAAGTTAATTCCTCTCAACAGTCCTGTGTGGAAACAGCCATCGATTTTAGTAACGGTTGCTAAAATCATTTTCCTCTTACAAACAGAAATCTTCATCTCTTTTCTGTTTCAGAGTAAATAGTACATACCAGCACTATTTTAAAATAACAAACTCTTGATTGAAGAATAAAAACTACATTTAAACACCAAAAAACTCTAAGCCATCTCCGTGGAGATGTTGCCTGTGCAACGGCAAAGAGAATGACTGGGGAAGGCGGAGCCTAGGAGGGATCATGTGACCAGCTTTGCTGGGCTCTTTGCCATTTCCTGTTGGGGAAGAGAATATCCCACAAGTAAGGATGACGCCGTGGACCGGACACACCTATGTTGGAGAAATATCATTTTGTTTCGGTATATAGTTTTTGAATGTTATATTGTTTGGATGTCAAAATACCATAGAAAAATCAGGGTGGTCCTTTAAAGCGTCTGCCAAAACAGCTGTAGGAATAGCACCAGCAAGTAAATATTAAAGGGACAGTCTACACCAGAATATTTATTTTTACCCATTCCCCAGTTTTGCATAACCAGCACTGTTATATTAATACACTTTTAACCTCTGTGATTACCTTGTATCTAAGCCTTTGCAGACTGCCCCTTATCTCAGTTATATTAATATACTTTTTACCTCTGTGATTACCTTGTATCTAAGCCTTTGCAGACTGCCCCTTATCTCAGTTATATTAATATACTTTTTACCTCTGTGATTACCTTGTATCTAAGCCTTTGCAGACTGCCCCCTTATTTCAGTTCTTTTGACAGACTTGCGTTGTAGCAAATCAGTGCTGCCTCCTAGGAACTCCACGTGCGTGAGCACAGTGTGATCTATATGAAACACATGAACTAATGCCCTCTAGTTGTGAAAAACTGTCAAAATACCCTGAGCTAAGAGGCGGCCTTCAAATGCTTAGAAATTAGCATATGAACCTTCTAGATTTAGCTTTCAACTAAGAATACCAAGAGAACAAAGCAAAATTGGTGATAGAAGTAAATCGGAAAATTGTTTAAAATTACATGCCCTATCTGAATAATGAAAGTTTGTTTTGGCCTAGGCTGTCCCTTTAAGCAACGAGCACCCCATGATGTAACCTAGGTTACCCTTTTTATCTATCTTTTCTACTGAGGACTAATAGGGACAAAAATAAAACAGGCAATAATACAGTGTGTGCAAACTCGGATGCATGGAATATAGGATTGTTAAAGGGATAGTAAAGTTCAAATTAAACTTTCACGATTCAGATAGGGCATGTCATTTTAAACAACTTTCTAATTTTCTTTTATCATCAAATTTGCTTTGTTCTCTTGGTATTCTTAGTTGAAAGCTAAACCTAGGTAGGCTCATATGCGAATTTCTAAGCCCTTGAAGGCCGCAACTTATCTGAATGCATTTGACAGTTTTTCACAGCTAGAGGGTGTTAGTTCATGTGTTACATATAGATAACATTGTGCTCATGCACGTGAAGTTATTTAAAAGTCAGCACTAATTGCCTGTAATGCAAGTCTGTCAAAAGAACTGAGATAAGAGGGCAGTTTGCAGAGGCTTAGATACAAGGTAATCACAGAGGTAAAAAGTGTATTAATATAACTGTGTTGATTATGCAAAACTGGGGAATGGTAAATAATAAAGATAAAGGGACATGAAACCAAAATTTACTTCTATTATCAAATTTGTTTCATTCTCTTGGTATCATTTGTTGAAGGAGCAGCAATGCACTACTTGTTTCTAATTGAACACATGGGTGAACCAATGACAATCGGTATATACATATGCAGCCACCAATCAACAGCTACAACCTAGGTTCTTTGCTGCTCCTGAGCTTACCTAGATAAACATTTCAGCAAAGAATAACAAGAGAAGAAAGCAAATTAAATAATAAATTGGAAGGTTATTTAAAAATGTATGTTCTGTCTGATTTATGAATGTCTAATTATGACGTTACTGTCCCTTTAAATGTTTCTCTGCAGAAGATATAAATCTCTTACTTTATATATATATATATATGTGTGTATATCCTATAGAGGATAACACAATATTATATAAAATAGGGGCGCTATCTAAATATAATGATGCTGAACAAAATTATTATGTGTGGTCAACAAGATTCAAAACACATATATTCAATGTTCACAATAAATAAGTTCCAGAAATAGTAGTACTTGTGCATAAACATACAAGAACAACTTAGCTCATAACATACAAACTGTAATACAGAATGTCCAAGTAGACAAAAGATAAAAAAATGTCCAAAATAAAGTCCAAAGAATCCCTTTAAAGTTATAGAGGTGTGAGGCAGCTCTCCTCGATGTATAAGGCCATCCACAACAGGTTAATCTATAATGAAATAGAGAAGGCGCCACATAGCATAATTCCATATATTATATCAGATTTTAAGATAGTAGTTTAGAACCACTCACGTGTATAAAAGCACCAAGATGTAGTGCTAGCTAGGCAGACCGGAACCTCAAAGTTGTCCGGTAAACTCTCCTCCTGGGCAAAGATTCCTGCAAGCCAAGAAAGGTATTCACCAAACGGGCTATCAGTCAGGAAGGCACCGTCCCGCCTCCAGCAGAGGTATAATATGACTCCAAAAGAATGTCCAAGAAGACACAACGTAGTAAGTTGTATATATTAAAAGTGTTTATTACAACACATTAAAAACACAGCAACGCGTTTCTCAGTATCATGTACTGTTTCATCAGGCTGAATAAAACTATACAACATTTGCTACTTGATATACTCTATACTAACCAATAAAGAGCTGTTTAGCATACACGCCCTAATCTCTCTTAATTAGTCATGTGACTCAAAGGTGTTTGCAAACACATTCATGTCAAAACAGCTTATCTTAACATATAACCTATAACCAGACTTTTCTTATAAGCAATGTCAAACTTGGTTACATTTTGCAACATTCTCTAAGAACATTTGTCTGCTAACAATATATGCAGTAAAAGCTGATATAGATTAAAAACATCCATGGTGATTATACCGCTAACAAACAGCATGTAAATAAACTACATATAAATAAACATCATGTAAATAAACTTGTCATTCATTTAAATCCCCCTGATAATATATTCGATTATTCAAATCTCATTTGCAGATTGCACAATTTGATCCTTATACTATCTCTTACTTTTAGTCATTACGTGTTTGAAAACACTATATGTCTCATTCCAGAGGATATCTATACTATCGAGAATTGTTTTAAATTATTTTTACGAAAAAAAAATTCTTTTCTATTAGTTTCGTTATTCTAAGATTAGAGGTATGTGTATATAGGACTATTGTTTTTATACATTGTTGCGCTCTCACAAACTTTGATCACTTACTATCACATTCGGTTTTCAGAGAATATTCCTTAGTGGTTTTACTACGGTTACGTCTCCGTGGGTGTATACTAATTGTTATCTCCTATTGGAGTAGCCGGGAGTGACGTGTCTGGTTGCTAAGGGCAATTCAAATGTGACGTGTGGTCTCTTGATTCGGTAAAATGAACATTAGCATCTAACCTAATCCACTATAATCGTGGTGTTCTTTAAATTTGGTGTTTGGTTGTATAAATAAATGATAGTCTCTGTTTTAGCGATATACCTAAATATCGAACATACTTTGTATCAGATAAATAAAAAGGTCATGTTCGAATTATATTGCTCCTTCTATGTATATCCAATTTAATTTTCTATTAAGATGAACACATGCGTGACAAAGGAATATAAAACAGAAACAAAAAATAAAAATTAATTAAATATCCCATTATGTTATTGGGTATTATTTCATTTTAGTGTTATTTTATTATTATATTATGATCTAGTTGTGTTAAGTGATAGTGAAAACTAGATACATCTCTCTACATATATTATTTTTATATAATTTGATGTTATTTTTTTAAAAATGTTTGTTTTTTGCATGTAATTCATATCTAAACATTAATGTATGAACCCATAATAGTGCCATGATGGTGCAATAAAGTGTGCTTAAATAATATGACTTATATACTAAGACATTAAAAATTAAGTGTTTATGTGAATAGCTCCTAAATAATAATTTTTCAGTGTTTAAGTCTTTGTGTATTTTAGTTCCATGCTATACAACACATAATATGTTAATATTATGTCCTTGTGAATTAATTTATATATACTAATTTATTTACGTGAATATTCTTTTATAATAATTTGTGAAATGTTTAGTGTGTATCAAAAGCTACCAAATCCATGTTCATGTTTAAACCATTGGGATATAATGTTCTCAATTGGTAAATCCAAAAAGTCTCACGTTGACGTAGTCTACTGTACCTATTGTATAGGCTAGAAGGGGGAATATATTCTATAGGTAGAATAGAAAAGATGTTCAGATTGCCTTGATGTAAAGAATGGCAGTGTTTAGGAACACTATGATTTTTTATTTTGTTTTTCATATTTCTATAGTGTTCGTTCCATCTAGTTCTAACTATTCGGCAGGTGCGCCCTACGTACTGTATTCCACATAATTTACATGACAAAAGATATACCACATACGAGGAAGCACATGTCAAGTGATCCTGTATAGAGAAACTAATTCCTGTGGTATAAGATGTAAAATTAGTAGTTCCTATTTCAATGAATTTACACATTCTGCAGTTCTTGTATTTGCATTTGTAGATCCCTTTCTTCTTATTATCAATTATTTTCTTTCTAATATTTGTCAGAGATCCTTGGATCTTTCTAGGTGCCAGGTTACCAATATTCGTATTTTTAATATTAGTTACGACCTTACTGGGAGCTAGTAGGTTCTTAAGTGTGGGTGCACGTCTATATACACAAGTATTGGGTCTCTCATCAATATGCCCCAATGTTTTTTAATTATAGTATTAATTAGTTTGTGGTTAGTATTGTATTGTGTTATAAACATGCTAGAGTTACTTCTATTCGGATTTAGATTCTCTTTATTTTTATCATTATTTGGTTTCTTTTGGAAATAATTATCCCTGTTATCAGTTTTAGCTCTTATGTAACTTTTCTCTACTAGTTCTCTTGGGTATCCTTTTTCCAAAAATCTTTCAATCATAGTTTGACTTTGCATATTAAAGTCCAGGATGTTATTACAATTTCGCCTTAATCTTTTAAACTGTCCATAAGGGACATTTCTCTTCCAGGGTAAATAGTGGTTACTAGAAAATTCTAGATAACTATTACAATCTACGGTTTTAAAATGATTTTTCGATTCAATCTTACCATCTTTAGATAGTGTTAGATGTAGATCCAAAAAGACTACAGATTCAGTTTCTATAGAACTAAGAAAGGTAAGTCCAATATTATTCGTATTAAGATGTTGTATAAAGGATTCTGCTAGGGAAACCTCACCACTCCACAAAATAATCAGGTCGTCAATGTACCGCCCATAGAACACCAGGTTTGCCCCATAGTTAGAGTCATAGATGTACTCTTGTTCAAATTTGCTCATATATAGATTTGCAAAACTAGGGGCAAACCTGGTGCCCATGGCGGTACCCCGTGTTTGCAAATAATATTCATCTTGAAAAAGAAAATAATTGTGCTCCAAAATAAAAGAGATTAATTGTAAAATAAATTGTTTTTGCAGTTGTGGCATATAAATGTCATTTTCCAATACTTCTTGAATGGCTTTTAAGCCCATATTGTGGGGGATATTCGAATACAGTGAATTGACATCACTTGTTATCCATAGCCAATTTTTATTGTTCTGAGGCAAATTGTTGAGTTTCGACAAAAGATCAGAAGAATCACGAATGTATGATTCCAAAGAAATAACATATTTTTGTAGGAAGGAATCAACGTATGCTGATACGTTGTCCGTCAAACTGCCAATTCCTGCTATAATAGGACGACCAGGGTTTTTTTTTTTGGTTTTTATGAATTTTTGGGAGGTGATAATAAAAAGCTTTGTTAGGCTTTATGGGAATCAAATATTCTCTTTCATTTTTGTTGATAATTCCCTCTTTAAATCCAAACTCAACAATGCCTCTTAGAATTTTGGTATAATCATCAGTGGGATCTGTTTTCAGTTTTTTGTAATATTCTTTATCATCCAAAATACGTCTAGCTTCATTTAGATAGTCTGAAAAATTCTGTAGTACTATGCCTCCCCCTTATCCGCCTGGCGGATGACTAGTTCTTGATTCTTTTAAGATTTTTCTAAGGCACTTTTCCCCTACGTTCAGATTATGTCTCCCATAGATCTTTTTGGGGAGTTTGGAAAAATCCTCCAAAACTAATTCTTTAAACAATTCAATATGTGCATTTTCTGTCAATATGGGTGAAAAGTTAGATTTCTTTTTGAAAGAGGTATGTACATAATCGTCCATTAAATGTTCAGCTAGAAGATCAGGTTCACTATAAATGATATTAGTTGTTATTCTAGTCTCCATCTGGTCTGTAAGTATTGGTATAGCATTTTGCTCTTTCAGTTTTTTATTGGCAAAATATTTTTGTAGGGACAATTTTCGTGTGAAGTTATTCAAATCCACAAACAAATTAAAAAGATTATGTTTGTTGGATGGACTAAATGAGATTCCCTAGCAGAATCCTTTATACAACATCTTAATACCAATAATATGGGACTTACCTTTCTTAGTTCTATAGAAACTGAATCTGTAGTCTTTTTGGATCTACATCTAACACTATCTAAAGATGGTAAGACTGAATCGAAAAATCATTTTAAAACCGTAGATTGTAATAGTTATCTAGAATTTTCTAGTAACCACTATTTACCCTGGAAGAGAAATGTCCCTTATGGACAGTTTAAAAGATAAGAGCGAAATTGTAATAAACATCCTGGACTTTAATATGCAAAGTCAAACTATGATTGAAAGATTTTTGGAAAAAGGATACCCAAGAGAACTAGTAGAGAAAAGTTACATAAGAGCTAAAACTGATAACAGGGATAATTATTTCCAAAAGAAACCAAATAATGATAAAAATAAAGAGAATCTAAATCCGAATAGAAGTAACTCTAGCATGTTTATAACACAATACAATACTAACCACAAACTAATTAATACTATAATTAAAAAACATTGGGGCATATTGATGAGAGACCCAATACTTGTGTATATAGACGTGCACCACCTTAAGGAACCTACTAGCTTCCCAGTATGGTCGTAACTAATATTAAAAATACGAATATTGGTAACCTGGCACCTAGAAAGATCCAAGGATCTCTGACAATATTAGAAAGAAAATAATTGATAATAAGAAGAAAGGGATCTACAAATGCAAATACAAGAACTGCAGAATGTGTAAATTCATTGAAATAGGAACTACTAATTTTACATCTTATACCACAGGAATTAGTTTCTCTATACAGGATCACTTGACATGTGCTTCCCTCGTATGTGGTATATCTTTTGTCATGTAATTATGTGGAATACAGTACGTAGGGCGCACCTGGCCGAATAGTTAGAACTAGATGGAACGAACACTATAGAAATATGAAAAACAAAATAAAAAATCATAGTGTTCCTAAACACTGCATTTCTTTACAACAAGGCAATCTGAACATCTTTTCTATTCTACCTATAGAATATATTCCCCCCTTCTAGCCTATACCAATAGGTACAGTAGACTACGTCAACGTGAGACTTTTTTGGATTTACCCAATTGAGAACATTATATCCCAATGGTTTAAACATGAACATGGATTTGGTAGCTTTTGATACACACTAATAACATTTCACAAATTATTATAAAAGAATATTCACGTAAATAAATTAGTATATCTAAATTATTTCACAAGGACATAATATTAACATATTATGTGTTGTATAAGCAATGGAACTAAATTCACAAAGACTTAAACATTGAAAAATTATTTTTAGGAGCTATTCACATAAACACTTAATTTTTAATGTCTTAGTATATAAGTCATATTATTTAAGCACACCTTTATTGCACCATCATGGCACTATTATGGGTTCATACATTAATGTTTAGATATGAATTACATGCAAAAAACAAACATTTTTAAAAAATAACATCAAATTATATAAAAAATAATATATGTAGAGAGATGTATCTAGTTTTCACTATCACTTAACACAACTAGATCATAAATAATAATAAAAATAACACTAAAATGAAATAATACCCAATCAATAATGGGATAATTTAATTTAATTTTATTTTTTGTTTCTGTTTTATATTCCTTTGTCACGCATGTGTTCATCTTAATAGAAAATGAAATTGGATATACATAGAAGGAGCAATATAATTCGAACATGACATTTTTATTTATCTGATACAAAGTATGTTCGATATTTAGGTATATCGCTAAAACAGAGGACTATCATTTATTTATACAACCAAACACCAAATTTAAAGAACACCACGATTATAGTGGATTAGGTTAGATGCTAATGTTCATTTTACCGAATCAAGAGACCACACGTCACATTGAATTGCCCTCTTAGCAACCAGACACGTCACTCCCGGCTACTCCAATAGGAGATACAATAATTAGATACACCCACGGAGACGTAACCGTAGTAAAACCACTAAGGAATATTCTCTGAAAACCGAATGTGATAGTAAGTGTATCAAAGTTTGTGAGAGCGCAACAATGTATAAAACAATAGTCCTATATACACATACCTCTAATCTTAGAATAACGAAACTATTAGAAAATAATTTTTTTTTCGTAAAAATAATTTAAAAACAATTCTCGATAGTATAGATATCCTCCTGGAATGATGACATATGTGTTTACAAACACGTAATGACTAAAAGTAGAGATAGTATAAGGATCAAATTGTGCAATCTGCAAATGAGATTTGAATAATCGAATATATTATCAGGGGGATTTAAATGAAATGACAAGTTTATTTACATGATGTTTATTTTAATGTAGTTTATTTACATTCTGTTTGTTAGCGGTATAATCACCATGGATAGTTTTTATCTATATCAGCATTTTACTGCATATATTGTTAGCAGACAAATGTTCTTAGAGAATGTTGCAAATAGGTAACCAAGTTTGACATTGCTTATAAGAAAGTCTGGTTATAGGTTATATGTTAAGGTAAGCTGTTTTGACAATGAATGTGTTTGCAAACACCTGTGAGTCACATGACTAATTAAGAGTGATTAGGGCGTGTATGCTAAACAGCTCTTTATTGGTTAGTATAGAGTATATCAAGTAGCAAATGTGTAGTATGTTTTATTCAGCCTGATGAAACAGTACATGATACTTAGAAACGCGTTGCTGTGTTTTTAATGTGTCTGTAATAAACACTTTTAATAATATACAACTTGCTACGTTGTGTCTTCTTGGACATTCTTTTGGAGTCATATTATACCTCTGCTGGAGGCGGACGGTGCCTTCCTGACTGATAGCCCGTTTGGTGAATACCTTTCTTGGCTTGCAGGAAATCTTTGCCCATGAAGGAGAGTTCACCGGACAACTTGAGGTTCCGTGTCTGCCTAGCTAGCACTACATCTTGGTGCTTTTATACCACGTGAGTGGTTCTAAACTACTATCTTAAAATCTGATATAATATACGGAATTATGCTATGTGGCGCCTTCTCTATTTCATTATAAATCTCTTACTTTGTATTACAACCCAATAAAGATTTTAATGCAGCGCAACCCCAAAGAAACAGACACTTGTATACACAAAATGAAAATCTTTATATACAGGAAATTTACAGAGGGATAAATACACATAAAACAACTGGCTGTGGTCGGCAGGGATTCCTCACAGAGATTCCTTTACCTGAGCCCTAGAACAAAAGAAGGAATTAGACACAGATATCCAGTCGCAGTCTCAACAGAAATAACATCTCAATATATGACAATCACCTGAGACATCTGATTAATATATAAACTATATTTTGTCATCCCTCAGCCCAGCTCCTCTCTGCTCTTTCCGATCGTCTTCGGCATTTTTTTACTGCTTGGATCTTCTAATTCCTTGGACTTGTAATAATGTGGAGCCACCTCTAATAGCCACGTGCTGTCTATCTCAATTATCTGGAAAAAAGTGAATTGGAAAAAAAAATGAATTTGCTGTTAGATACATCTTATGAGAAACAAGGGACAACTAGACAGAGGCCAGGTTAGGCACATCTTATGAGAAACAAGGGACAACTAGACATAGAGGCCAGGTTAGACACATCTCATGAGAAACAAGGGACAACTAGACAGAGGCCAGGTTAGGCACATCTCATGAGAAACAAGGGACAACTAGACAGAGGCCAGGTTAGACACATCTCATGAACAAGGGACAACTAGACAGAGGCCAGGTTAGACACATCTCATGAACAAGGGACAACTAGACAGAGGCCAGGTTAGACACATCTTATGAGAAACAAGGGACAACTAGACAGAGGCCAGGTTAGGCACATCTCATGAACAAGGGACAACTAGACATAGGCCAGGTTAGGCACATCTCATGAACAAGGGACAACTAGACAGAGGCCAGGTAGACACATCTTATGAGAAACAAGGGACAACTAGACAGAGGCCAGGTTAGGCACATGTCATGAGAAACAAGGGACAACTAGACAGAGGCCAGGTTAGACACATCTTATGAGAAACAAGGGACAACTAGACAGAGGCCAGGTTAGGCACATCTCATGAGAAACAAGGGACAACTAGACAGAGGCCAGGTTAGACACATCTTATGAGAAACAAGGGACAACTAGACAGAAGGCCAGTTAGGCACATGTCATGAGAAACAAGGGACAACTAGACATAGGCCAGGTTAGGCACATGTCATGAGAAACAAGGGACAACTAGACATAGGCCAGGTTAGGCACATCTCATGAACAAGGGACAACTAGACAGAGGCCAGGTTAGACACATCTCATGAACAAGGGACAACTAGACAGAGGCCAGGTTAGACACATCTTATGAGAAACAAGGGACAACTAGACAGAGGCCAGGTTAGGCACATCTCATGAGAAACAAGGGACAACTAGACATAGGCCAGGTTAGGCACATCTCATGAGAAACAAGGGACAACTAGACAGAGGCCAGGTTAGGCACATCTCATGAGAAACAAGGGACAACTAGACAGAGGCCAGGTTAGGCACATCTCATGAGAAACAAGGGACAACTAGACAGAGGCCAGGTTAGGCACATCTCATGAGAAACAAGGGACAACTAGACAGAGGCCAGGTTAGGCACATCTCATGAGAAACAAGGGACAACTAGACAGAGGCCAGGTTAGGCACATCTCATGAGAAACAAGGGACAACTAGACAGAGGCCAGGTTAGACACATCTTATGAGAAACAAGGGACAACTAGACAGAGGCCAGGTTAGGCACATCTCATGAGAAACAAGGGACAACTAGACATAGGCCAGGTTAGGCACATCTCATGAGAAACAAGGGACAACTAGACAGAGGCCAGGTTTAGGCACATCTCATGAGAAACAAGGGACAACTAGACAGAGGCCAGGTTAGGCACATCTCATGAGAAACAAGGGACAACTAGACAGAGGCCAGGTTAGGCACATCTCATGAGAAACAAGGGACAACTAGACATAAAGGCCAGGTTAGGCACATCTCATGAGAAACAAGGGACAACTAGACAGAGGCCAGGTTAGGCACATCTCATGATAAACAAGGGACAACTAGACAGAGGCCAGGTTAGGCACATCTCATGAGAAACAAGGGACAACTAGACAGAGGCCAGGTTAGGCACATCTCATGAACAAGGGCCAACTAGACAGAGGTCAGGTTAGGCACATCTCATGAGAAACAAGGGCCAACTAGACAGAGGCCAGGTTAGGCACATCTCATGAGAAACAAGGGACAACTAGACAGAGGCCAGGTTAGGCACATCTCATGAGAAACAAGGGACAACTAAACAGAGGCCAGGTTAGGCACATCTCATTAACAAGGGACAACTAGACAGAGGCCAGTTTAGGCACATCTTATGAGAAACAAGGGACAACTAGACAGAGGCCAGGTTAGGCACATCTCATGAGAAACAAGGGCTAACTAGACAGAGGCCAGGTTAGGCACATCTTATGAGAAACAATGGACAACTAAACAGAGGCCAGGTCAGGCACATCTTATGAGAAACAATGGACAACTAAACAGAGGCCAGGTTAGACACATCTCATGAGAAACAAGGAACTAGACAGAGGCCAGGTTAGGCACATCTCATGAGAAACAAGGGACAACTAGACAGAGGCCAGGTTAGGCACATCTTATGAGAAACAAGGGACAACTAGAAAGAGGCCAGGTTAGGCACATCTCATGAGAAACAAGGGACAACTAGACAGAGGCCAGGTTAGGCACATCTCATGAGAAACAAGGGACAACTAGACAGAGGTCAGGTAAGGCACATCTTATGAGAAACAAGGGACAACTAGAAAGAGGCCAGGTTAGGCACATCTCATGAGAAACAAGGGCCCAACTAGACAGAGCCAGGTTAGGCACATCTCATGAGAAACAAGGGACAACTAGACAGAGGCCAGGTTAGGCACATCTTATGGGAAACAAGGGACAACTAGACAGAAGCCAGGTTAGGCACATCTTATGAGGAACAAGTAGACATAGGGGCCAGACTAGACATTTTCTTCACTATTGATCTCTCATGTATATATTAAATACTTACATACAGTTTTATGTCTACATATGAATAATAAAGAAAAGAAACCTATTGCCTTTAGTAATTAGAACATGATACCCCTCTGTAAACTAGAGCTGACCTGTCTCATATACTCCTTGGTGGTGAAAACAAGCTCATGGTAAATAACATAGCGTGGTTGCTCTTCGTGTAAACTGCTATTAGGGTGAATATATACGGCCTGTTGCTGCTTCACAGTCTTGTATCCACTTTTGGTGAGCCGGGCCGTGTGATAGAAATATCCAGCAGTGATTGCCTAAGAAAATGGGATTGAAGAGTGAAAAAAAATGAGAGATAGAGAGAAATATAAGACAGGAGAGGATTTAAATGAATATATTTCATCCGTCATAACACATCTCTAAATCAGCTCTTTACCTTCCGCACTGGTGTACTGTCCCCCTCGCAAGTCGTCATCTCAATCTCAATGCGACTCATGAGACCTTCAAGCTGCTCCCGCACATCTCGGGCACGACGCAGGGATCGAGCCTGGATGAAGTTCTCATAACACCATTGCAGGGAGTGACTACTCTCTACCCACTGAATGAGAATTGGGCAAGAAGAGTGGTTAAGAGAAGAAATATCTTTGGAGGGAAGGAAAATATATATATATACACACACACATATAAATATAAACACATTTATATAGAAACACATTTATATATACATACACATATACACAAACACACATTTATCTATACTTACACATATACACAATCTGCGGTCCACAGCATTTTAAGTTATAATGAATCTCTTTTATTCAAGACAGATAAAAATAGAATGCAAAGTTTTGGAGTTTCCCCCCTTAATCATGCGTTATTAAGGGGGAAACCCTGAAACGTTGCATTCTGTTTTTTAGCTGTCTTGAATAAAAGAGATTTATTATAACTAAGGTGCTGTGGACCGCTGATTGTGGAACTTGACTGTAAGGGACCTGACAGTAATCCTGGTTGACACGTGCACCTGGAAATACCTAAAATTACTGTGCTATAGATTGTGTGTCATATACATATACACACACATACTGTTATAACTGTGTATACACATTTATCTATACACACACATACTGTCATACCTGTGTATACACATTGAGCAGCACCATATGGTCCCCGCCAGGTACAGTAAAATTGGCTCGTGCGGTGTCTGCATGCACCAGTTTGTCTTTGGGACGATAAAAGATAGTGTTGTTTACAGACAGCATGGCTGCGATAGTGAGGATCTGCTCTGAGCATTTGTACCTGTGGAGATGAGGGAAATATACTGAAGAAGAAAGAGGAGTGAACATGTTTAGCTAAAGATGGAGATGAATAATTATTATCCTTTGCGTTACGAGCAATTCACTGTGGGTAATTCTGTGAAGTATAGGTGACTTGTGGTCATCCTTAAGAGCCCACAACAAACTCACCATCAAAAGTGAAGTATATCATGTACTGAGTAATGAAAAAAGGTTACTGTATTCTGAGTTCCACATGCCTGGGGACTTCTCATGGTTCCACTCGATTAACACTAAGTCACTCAACTATGCAGTCATCTACAGTGCTTACAAGTCCAATACGAAACAGAGGAGGGCAGGCACTACAGAGAGGTACTGAATAAAAATCCAAATTTTATTAAACAAAAATAGAAAATCCAAAACGGAGCACACAGACATGTACCAACAGGTCAGACAGACAACAGGCAAGACGTCTCAATAAGCGCCACTTCTGAAAAGTTGGTACATGTCTGTGTTCTCCGTTTTGGATTTTTTATTTTTGCTCAATAAAATTTGGATATTTATTCAGTACCTCTCTGTAGTGCCTGCCCTCCTCTGTTTCGTATTGCAACTTCTGTGGTCTGACTCTGCCACTGCTACGGCAGTGGAGAATCGGCAGCTGGAGAATCGTGGATGACTTTACACTCAGCGGGTTCACTTCCGCTGCTGGGGAGGATACGATCGGAAGCTGCTTGGACCAGTGTTTTTCTTTTTTAGCTGCTGCTTACAAGTCCAATCCATGCTGGCTACAGAAGCCCATAAGGAGCAAAATTCTGTAGGACTTGTAAGCACCCCAGATGACTTCATAGCTGAGCGGCTTAGCGTTTATTGGGTGGAACCACAAGAAGTCCCCAGGTGTGTCAAACTCGGAATACAGCTTCTGGAGTGTTGCTTTTACATGCTTTATGATCTTTGTTTACATGTGAGTAGAATAGCAAGTGCTGATTGGTTCTAAAAGACGTCAAATGACCTGAGAGATGCAGGAAGAGAACCAAAGAGAATGGAGAATACTAACAAAACTTACTTCTCAGATGCTAAGATCATCTTGGATAACATGGGATCCACAGGAAGCTCAGCCATCCTTCTGCCCATCTAGAGTCGGTGAGACACAAGACACAGGTTATATAGGGAAGTCATAACCATGAGACTGCACCCTGAGTGGCACTGGACTTACAAACAAGCAAGGAATGTTCATTCTCAGTTGAGTGCTTCTCTCTCTTTTTTTATTGGCGTATGCAAATTACTATTGAGTCTTCCTAAGAGTAAGAAGGGGAAACCAGACGTAGACTCCTTGCTTACATGCCCTAGAGCAGGGATGGGGAACCTTGGCGCTCCTGATGTTTCAGAGCTACATTTCCCATGATGCTTAGGCACTCTGAAGTCCAGTTGAGCATCATGGGAAATGTAGTTCTTAAACAGAGGAGACATTTTTGGTATTTTGGGGCTGGACTGTCTTTTGTTTCAGGATCATACTGATATGTTGCTGGATATTTCTCCTCTCTGAAAGACACAGTGAGCTAAAAGAGACTGCACCCTGAGCAAAAACGTTTGTCCAGCTTATGGTTATTCTCAGTTGAGTGCGTCATTCTCATTTCTTTTTAGTCTAACACAGCGAGTCTCACCTTTGTCAGCTCCCCCATATGGTTAAGTGCCCCCAGAGCATACAGCTGTTCTAGAGCCAGAACTAGGGTCTCGTGGGGAGGAGGATCCATGAAGTCAAAGTGGATGAGATCATTGATACCTGTGTGGGGAGAAAACAATGAAACTATAATAACTGTATAAAAAATATAGGTAGAAGAAAACAGGTGGCAGAATGAGAAAGAGACAGAGAGAGAAAGAGCGAGAAAAAGAAAGAAGGAAAGAGAGAGAGAGAGAGAGAGAAAGAGAGAGAGGGAAATAGACAGAGGGAGAGAGAAATAGAGAAAGAGAGAGAGAGAGAGAGAGAGAGAGGTTCCGGCACATGCAGGACTGAGCCGCAGGGGAATGTGTGAGAGGTTCCGGCACAATGCAGGACTGAGCCACAGAGGAATGTGTGAGAGGTTCCGGCACAATGCAGGACTGAGCCACAGAGGAATGTGTGAGAGGTTCCGGCACAATGCAGGACTGAGCCACAGGGGAATGTGTGAGAGGTTCCAGCACAATGCAGGACTGAGCCGCAGGGGAATGTGTGAGAGGTTCCAGCACAATGCAGGACTGAGCCACAGGGGAATGTGTGAGAGGTTCCTTCACAATGCAGGATTGAGCTAAATCAGATGGCAGAGTAAGACCAAGAAAAAAAAAATTCCAGGTTTCCTTTATCGCCCATCTTGGTATCTCCACTCACCCAAGCTCTTCAGTAAAAGCACCACGTTCCCTAGATTGGTCCGCTGAATCTCAGGCACTGCTGAATCCTCCATCTCGTTCTTGAATGCCCAGGCTGTGTAGAGTCTGAAACACTTCCCGGCCGCAACACGCCCAGCTCTTCCTGCTCTTTGGTTGGCCGATGCCTGTTGAAAAAAAGCGGTAGTTTTAATAAATAGGGTGATGTCTAGTACAGGTTCAGGGTTGTTTTTTTTTTAAAGGGACAGTCTAGTTAAAATTGAATTCAAATAGGGCAATTCAATTTTAGACAACTTTCCAATTTACTTTTATCATCAAATTTGCTTTGTTCTCTTGGTATTTCTTTGTTGAAAGCTAAACCTAGGTAGGCTCATATGCTAGTTTCTATGCCCTGGAATACTCTTATCTCAGTGCTTTTTGACCGTTTTTCATAGCTAGATAGCTAGATAGCTCTAGTTCATGTGTGCCATATAGTTAAGATTGTGCTCACTCCCATGGAGTTATTTATGAGTCAGCACTGATTGACTAAAACGCAAGTCTGTCAAAAAGATCTGAAATAAGGGGGCAGTCTGCAGAGGCTTAGATACAAGGTAATTACAGCTGTAAAAAGTATATTAATATAACTGTATTGGTTATGCAAAACTGGGGAATGGCTAATAAAGGACTTATTGTCTATCTTTTTAAAAATAACAATTCTGGAGTAGACTGTCCCTTTAATATAAAAAAAGCTGTGATACTGAAACAGGAAGTGAATGTCTGCGAACAACTCATCCCTAGGGACAGGTTGATCACTGGCTGATAAAGAGAACTCCCACAGGTCTATTGGTAAAAAAAAATATATATATATTTTCATTTTAACTGCAACGTACATATTCTTTTTCAACAAAGGATACCAAAAGAAAAAAGTCAATTTGAAAATAGAAGTGCATTTAAAAGTGTCGTAAAATGACCTGCTCTATCTGAATCATGCAGGTTTAATTTTGACTTTCCTACCCCTTTAATGTCCCTATAAAATTTGAAGAGAACAGAGGTTGATAGAAGCATTTTAAGATCTCATTTTGCCAACGTGATCATCAGAAATAGACGTGAACAGATAACGAGCCAACAACATTTATAAAATAAGCTTTGTGACATCTGCAAATGAAACTAAGGTTATAGATCACACAAATGGAAAGAACTGACTTTGAGGTCAGATTCTATGAAACACAATATTACATTTGGAAAGTCCCAGCCTGAGCGAGAATGAGCAAATCACCTTTGAGCAGGGAGTGACGATTAGCGACTCCATCCCTGAGCGAGCGTTGTAGCTCTTCTGTTTGCAGAAACCAGGATCAATAACGTAAATGATCCCATCGATAGTCAGGGAGGTCTCTGCAATATTTGTGGCTACAACAACCTAAGGAGAAAAATGACAAAGTCTGAAGTTCTAAGGGATTATTGTTTCTTTCTGTTGGTCACAATTCATCTGTGTGTGGGGGAGGGGGGCTGACAACTATAACCTGTTGGGATAGTCCCACTCACACAACATACTCTCACTACTGCAGTGATTGTTCCCCATTCTACAGTTAACTATCAATGTAAGTTGCAAAGTAGAAGAGACAATGGTCATTATGTGTCATCCACAGTCTTCTTGTTTATGTCAATGTGTCACCCTGCAGGGAGAGGGACAGTTTAATAGCTCTCTTTTGTCTG
>NC_069505.1:581789420-581869420 GCF_027579735.1 Bombina bombina
GTTCTAATTTACTTTGTTCTCTTGGTGTCATTTGTTGAAAAGCAGTTTTGCAAGAATGTTTTCCATTTGCAAGAGAACTAGATGGCAGCATTATTTCCTGTCACGTAGTGCTCCAAATGTCTACCTAGGTATCTCTTCAACAAAGAATATCATGGAAACGAAGAAAATTTGATAATAGAAGTAAATTGGAAGCTTTTTTATAATTGTATGTCCTGTCTGAATCACAAAATACATTTTTGGGGTGATATATCCCTTTAAAGGGACACTCTCAAAAGCGGATAAAAAGCTAAATCTGTAACCTGGGCTTTCTTTAAAATGCTGTGAATATCTGGTTTTGTCAATTTGTAACATTTTCAACAAAACCTAGGTTACAGATTTAGCTTTTTATCCTGTTTTGCACACAAGGCTTTACTATCCCTTTAAATTGAAACTAATACAGTTGTATCAATTGTGTACTTCCTATTAATACTCATTGGCTGAAAGGTACTTCCTGCTAATACTCATGGTCGGCTAGGTACTTCCTGTGTAGGCTCACTGGTTGTTAAGTACTTCCTGCTGATGCCCAGTGAGCAAAACGTTGTATCCCAAGATTTCTTAAACTCTGAAAAACAATGGCTGTTTGGAATATACTGTTAAAGTAATTTTTTTTCTTAAGAGTTTAAAGTCCCTTTAACGTTGCAATATCCCACAAAACCAATGTTTAAATATTTTATATGTCCCTAGGTGTCCTCAGCAGAAGAGAATAGATAAGGCTAACCTATGTTTCAACTTGAAGGCACCCGTTACTTTATAAAAACGCAGAGGAATTGGAAAGCCCACAATTTTCAGAGTTCAAATACAAGAAAAGGGGACAAAATAAATATTGAAAGTATATTGCTTACTACACATTTATATTACAATCTCAAGCTGCTTACTCTATCCCTTTATCAGCCTCCCATGATAGTTAAAGGGACAGTGTACTGTAAAATATGTTTACTCTTAAAGTGTTACCTGCAGCAGAGTATAAAATGTACGAGAAAATATTCATTTGTCTTTATTTTTACATATGAAATAGTTGATTTTGCTCTTTGACACCGCAAACCATTAAAATGTGCTGATCTTGCAAAGAAATCAGATCTCCTTCATTTACCAATTTCCATACACACTTCTGCTTCCTTATGGTATCTGGGTTGTTTTTTAAATCAAAGCCCAATACTTGAGAAAACAATTGAAAATTAACATTTTATTACTTATATACCCTACCTCCCACTGGGAGTGTAATTTCTCTAGCTGGCCTTTTTTTAGCTACTACTGAAGTATTAAACTTTTCAGTATAGGTGTGGATACCAAAGGCTATTTTGAATAACAAAATAAAGATAAAGGAGCAATTTGTAAACATTTTAATACACTCTAGCTGGTGAAATGGATCATTGGGAACAAATTAAAGGGGAAAACATTTAAGGAATGAAGATGTAACTAGCTTTAAGAGATAACATGGTTATTGGTGCATTCCTGATGTAGAACAACTCGCATTTGTATTATACGTATAGCAAGTGGATAACTTTAAAACCTTTCAGTGTCAGTTTCTGCTTTGGACCACAAGTGCTCTGCAGATCCTGAGTGGTTCTTCTACTGTGTGTTTAACCCCTTTTGCAGTGGTTAAACACATAGCAGTGCAGGGTCACTAGTCCAAAATGACATGCTCTAATGAATTACAACATGCCCTTTAATAAAGTCACTAATACAAAATTTACATTCTCTGTAATTTTTAAATCATCACTTTAAAATGCTTTTTAACCCTTTCCTGAAGGGACATATTGTCCACATTTGAAAAAAAGTTCCAATGTAAACAAGTAAGTAAAAATTGAAATGATGGGATCGGGTCAGGGCAGAGTGTCTATGACGTTAGGCACGCCCTCCAGCCCACAATCCCATTTAGCAAGCGGCTAGGACCTTCCATGCTGTCCAAACGCTCTGAAGCCCAGCACAGTTAGGACTGCATGGAACATACTAATGGCGGGAAGGGGTTAATCTTACGATTTAAAACCCCCCAAAACAAAACATGTTTCCCAACTGCGCATCATAATCCTGTGAGGAAGAGGTCTCACCTTGCTTCTGTTTTCCTCTGGCATAAAGTAACGATCGTGTTTTTCCATCCGTTCCTTCTCCCCAGCTTTCTTGTACTCCTTAGCAAGGTCACGCACTTTCCGCTTATATTCTAGCTGAGTTTTTTCAACGGTTGTCAGTTTGAGATCGGAAAACAGATACTCTTCATCCGCAATCTCTGCGTCCAAATCGTCCATCTTCTCCTGCTGCCTCTTAGTTAAATACTCCCTTCGGGACTTCTTACGCAGCTCAGGCACCTTTAGGACAACACGTAGTATTAATGACCGTGGATATACTGTGCTTTATGACTATATGGAGTAACAACACCAATTTGTGTATTCATGACACATCTACACCGATAATAAAAATGCTGGAACATACCATTTGTTTGCGATCTTCTTCAGCCAGTTTAAGCCTCTTCTGAGCTTCTTCATAAGCCTGAAAAAATGTATAAATATAAATTACATTTTAATCTTTCATCTCCTAAAACATGTACAGGTAGAAAACCCTTTATCCAAACTGCTTGGGACTGGAAAAAAGGTTTGAATTTTCGGAATATTTGCACCTGTAAAATGGGACAGTTTGGAGAACGGATGGAACCAAGTGTAAACAAAAATATCTTAAAGTGATTGTAAAGTTTAATGAATAAGTAACCGGTATCTAAAAATAATCTTAAAAACAGGGGCACTTTCATTCATTAAACTTTACAAAGACACTTATTTTTTTAAATAAACATACCGCCGATCTTTCGCCTGCAGCTCCTGCTTTCATTAGCATATAGAGGACGATCCAGCCTTCTCCAATGGTTGCGTTGCCTCACGAGCTGGAGCCAAAGGGGTCACACAACCATTGGAGGAAGCCAGATTGTCATCGATCTGAGCATGTGCATAAGTTCACAGTGTATACATACACTAAGTCTGATTGGCTGATGGTTGTCACATGATAGAGGGCGCTGTGAAATGGGGGGGAAAAGAAAACTGTCAGAAAAAAATCTACTGCTTATTTGAAATTCAGAGTAAGTGTTATTGCCTTGTTTTTTTATTATGCACCTGTTAATTATATAATTCTACTGCATTTAATGGTCCTTTGAATACAGTAGAAATGCATAATCAACAAATGCATAATAAAGAGAAAAGGCAATACCACTTAATTTCAAAAGAGTAGTAGATTTTTTCTGGCACCTTTAATACTTAAAGGGACATGAAACCCAATGTTTTCTTTCGTGATTTAGAGAAAGCATGCAATTTTACAAAAATTCCAATTTAATTCTATTATCTAATTTGTTTCAATCTCTTGGTGTCCTTTGTTGAATAGCATATCATGATAGACTCAGGAGCTGCACATAGATGCCTGGTGTGATTGGCTCACCCATGTGCATTGCTATTTCTTCAACAAAAGATACATAATGAATGAAGTAAATAAGATAATAGAAGTAAATTAGAAAGTTTTTTCAAAATTGTATTCTCTATCTGAACCGTGAAAGAAAAACAAATGTGATTCATGTCCCTTTAATTCTATTTTCCCTCCCCTGTATTATGTGACAACCATCAGCCAATCACATAACACATATACTAAGCACTCACCTCAGAAAGTGTGCATATAAAGGAAAACTGTGCACATTTTGAAGATGGATGTAAATAAAAAAAATTAAAAAATTTGTATACTCTATCTGAATCATGAAAGTTTAGTTTTGACTTTTCTTTTAATCCTAGTGCTTTAACCAACCTTTTTGTCTGATCGTTCTACAATATTTCTGGTCTTTTCTTTATCTTTTTGCTTCACTCTTTCGGCAAAGGCATCTCTCTCCTCGATATCCTTCAGTCGCTCCCTTTCCTCTTTCTCTTCTTCATCATCATCTGATACGTTGATAGGAGAGGGCACCTTGCGGGACCTGATGGAATAAAAAGTAACACTTGTGACATCCTAAAGAATTAAAACAAAATCACAGGTCCATTTAGTGTATGGTTATACCTGATAAAAATAACACACAGGGATCGATTTATCAAGCAAGGGCGGACATATTCGAGCCCCTGTCTGCCCCAGCACGCCTCTGGAGGGCAGCAATCCTCTGCCGGAATTTAACATTGCACACGAGCGCTATTTAGTGCTTGCGCGCAATCCCTTCTACCCTGCTTGCGCACAGACAATCACACGTGGGCAGGAGCTGTCAATCTTCCAGTCTGACAAGACCGTGGAGTTTTAAATTCTCCACCTAAGAGTTGGAGAAGAGGGTAGGGATTCGGGAAGCAGTGGTCTGATTACCGCTGCTTGATAAATCCTGACTGCAGATTCTCTTGCGCAAACCTGCAGTCATAGGGAGGCAACGTTTTCTGGTGAGAGCACAGCACTTCAATTTGATTAGTACTCAAAGAGTAGAGCAAACTATGCAGGACTGCTGCCCCTGACCTTCAAACAACAAAACAGTAAACAGCTGATGTTTCAGGCTACAAATCTTAAAAAGGACATTAAAGACCTTGTAATTCTAGCATTTTTCTTCAGTCTTCCAAATAGATTAACATATCAGCAGAGTCTGAACATTAATAGAACAGATTCAAAGAACATGAAACCCAGATTTCCAATTTACTTATATTATTTAATTTATTTTGCTCTCTTGGTATCCTTTGTTGAAAAGCACACCTAGTAGGCTCAGGAGCTGCTGATTAGTGGATGCAAATATATGCCTTGTGTTATTGGCTCACCTGTGTTCAGCTAGCACACAGAAGAGCATTGCTGCTTCTATAACAAAGGATACAAAAAAATTAAGCAAATTCCATAATAGACGTCAATTGGAGAGTTGTTTAAATTGTATTCTGTGTCTATTTAATTTTGACTTTACTGTCCCTTTAATTCCTTGCTTGCTGCAATTATTTTTCAATGATCAAACCCCAACCACCAATTTCTTTATTTAGTGGAGCCGATTCCGACCTGAGTCTGCAGAAGACAGGGTTCACCACTGTAATTGTGATAGCAAAATATAAATGGTTTGGCATCAGCAGAAAAGATAAGAAAACTGCAAATTAGGGACAGGATTAGGATCTTACCAGGTGCTCTTTCATTGATCAGGACTGGAAAAAGACAAACACAGTAGAATTGCATAACCAACAAACGCATACTAAAAATACAACACAATAGAATTTACTCTGAAGTTTAAATGAGCAATGGATTTTTTTTTTTTTACAAAATTAAAATTGACTTTAATTTGCCGGCCCCCTATTCCATGTGAGAGTCATCAGCCAATCACAGATTCAAAAATGTATACACTGAACTCTTGCACATGCTCAGTAGGAGCTGGTGTCACAAAAAGTGTAAAATATAAAAAGACTGTACACAATTGTATAATAGAAATAAATTGGAATGTCTCATAAAATTACATGCTGTATATGAATCATAAAAGTTTAATTTTGACTTTAGTGGTGCATCAAAAGAAAATGAAAGTATAAATGGCAAAGTTATTTTACTATGGATATTTAAGCATTTTATATTACAATCTTAAAGTGGTTACTGTCCTTTTAAAGGGACATGAAGTGCAGATTTTTTCTTTCACAATTCAGATAGAGAATACAGTTTAAAAAAAGTTTCCAATTCACTTCTATTATCAAATTTACTTGGTTCTCATGTTATTCTTTGTCTGGGGCACTACATGACAGGAAATAGTGCTGCCATCTAGTGCTCTTGCTAATGTATAACATTAGTACTAAATGACAGGAAATAGTGCTGCCATCTAGTGCTCTTGCTAATGTATAACATTAGTACTACATGACAGGAAATAGTGCTGACATCTAGTGCTCTTGCTAATGTATAACAATAGTACTACATGACAGGAAATAGTGCTGCCATCTAGTGCTCATGCTAATATACAACATTAGTACTACATGACAGGAAATAGTGCTGCCATCTAGTGCTCTTGCTAATGTATAACATTAGTACTAAATGACAGGAAATAGTGCTGCCATCTAGTGCTCATGCTAATATATAACATTAGTACTACATGACAGGAAATAGCGCTGCCCTCTAGTGCTCTTGCTAATGTATAATATTAGTACTACATGATAGGAAATAGCGCTGCCCTCTAGTGCTCTTGCTAATGTATAACATTAGTACTACATGACAGGAAATAGTGCTGCCCTCTAGTGCTCTTGCTAATGTATAACATTAGTACTACATGACAGGAAATAGTGCTGCCATCTAGTGCTCTTGCTAATGTATAACATTAGTACTAAATGACAGGAAATAGTGCTGCCATCTAGTGCTCTTGCTAATGTATAACATTAGTACTAAATGACAGGAAATAGTGCTGCCATCTAGTGCTCATGCTAATATATAACATTAGTACTACATGACAGGAAATAGTGCTGCCATCTAGTGCTCTTGCTAATGTATAATATTAGTACTACATGACAGGAAATAGTGCTGCTCTCTAGTGCTCTTGCTAATATATAACATTAGTACTACATGACAGGAAATAGTGCTGCAATCTAGTGCTCTTGCTAATGCATAACATTAGTACTACATGAAAGGAAATAGTGCTGCCTTCTAGTGCTCTTGCTAATATATAACATTAGTACTACATGACAGGAAATAGTGCTGCCATCTAGTGCTCTTGCTAATGTATAATATTAGCACTACATGACAGGAAATAGTGCTGCCCTCTAGTGCTCTTGCTAATGTATAATATTAGTACTACATGACAGGATATAGTGCTGCCATCTAGTGCTCTTGCTAATGTATAACATTAGTACTAAATGACAGGAAATAGTGCTGCCATCTAGTGCTCTTGCTAATGTATAACATTAGTACTACATGACAGGAAATAGCGCTGCCATCTAGTGCTCTTGCTAATGTATAACATTAGTACTACATGACAGGAAATAGCGCTGCCATCTAGTGCTCTTGCTAATGTATAACATTAGTACTACATGTCAGGATATAGTGCTGCCATCTAGTGCTCTTGCTAATGTATAACATTAGTACCACATGACAGGAAATAGTGCTGCCATCTAGTGCTCTTGCTACTGTATAACATTAGCACTACATGACAGGAAATAGTGCTGCCATCTAGTGCTCTTGCTAATATATAACATTAGTACTACATGACAGGAAATAGTGCTGCCATCTAATGCTCTTGCTAATGTATAACATTAGTACTACATGACAGGAAATAGTGCTGCCATCTAGTGCTCTTGCTAATGTATAACATTAGTACTAAATGACAGGAAATAGTGCTGCCATCTAGTGCTCATGCTAATATATAACATTAGTACTACATGACAGGAAATAGTGCTGCCATCTAGTGCTCTTGCTAATGTATAATATTAGTACTACATGACAGGAAATAGTGCTGCCCTCTAGTGCTCTTGCTAATGTATAATATTAGTAGTACATGACAGGATATAGTGCTGCCATCTAGTGCTCTTGCTAATGTATAACATTAGTACTAAATGACAGGAAATACTGCTGCCATCTAGTGCTCTTGCTAATGTATAACATTAGTACTACATGACAGGAAATAGTGCTGCCATCTAGTGCTCTTGCTAATGTATAACATTAGTACTACATGACAGGATATAGTGCTGCCACTGGGGAAGTCTCCCTATGGGTGATGGGGGAAACCAGACGTGGACTCCTTGCCCAGTGTGCTTAGAGGAATGTGGCTGCACCTCACTGACGAGGCCCATAGGAGGCCGAAACGATCGTCTGGGGTTGTCATGTTCCTTGTTCAGAGGAGAATTGCCTGGTATTTCGGGGCTGGACTGACCTTACTTGGCGGGATCAGACTGATATACTTCAGGAAAGTTTTCTTCTGTGAAAAGCACACTGGTCTAAAAGAGGCTGCTTCCGGGTGGTAAATCGCCATAGAACAAGCCACTGAGCTGTTGTTCGTTCCTGGTAGAGCGCTTCTCTCTTTGTATGCAAATTATTATGACCCTGGGGAAGTCTCCCTATGGGTGATGGGGGAAACCAGACGTGGACTCCTTGCCCAGTGTGCTTAGAGGAATGTGGCTGCACCTCACTGACGAGGCCCATAGGAGGCCGACACGATCGTCTGGGGTTGTCATGTTCCTTGTTCAGAGGAGAATTGCCTGGTATTTCGGGGCTGGACTGACCTTACTTGGCGGGATCAGACTGATATACTTCAGGAAAGTTTTCTTCTGTGAAAAGCACACTGGTCTAAAAGAGGCTGCTTCCGGGTGGTAAATCGCCATAGAACAAGCCACTGAGCTGTTGTTCGTTCCTGGTAGAGCGCTTCTCTCTTTGTATGCAAATTATTATGACCCTGGGGAAGTCTCCCTATGGGTGATGGGGGAAACCAGACGTGGACTCCTTGCCCAGTGTGCTTAGAGGAATGTGGCTGCACCTCACTGACGAGGCCCATAGGAGGCCGAAACGATCGTCTGGGGTTGTCATGTTCCTTGTTCAGAGGAGAATTGCCTGGTATTTCGGGGCTGGACTGACCTTACTTGGCGGGATCAGACTGATATACTTCAGGAAAGTTTTCTTCTGTGAAAAGCACACTGGTCTAAAAGAGGCTGCTTCCGGGTGGTAAATCGCCATAGAACAAGCCACTGAGCTGTTGTTCGTTCCTGGTAGAGCGCTTCTCTCTTTGTATGCAAATTATTATGACCCTGGGGAAGTCTCCCTATGGGTGATGGGGGAAACCAGACGTGGACTCCTTGCCCAGTGTGCTTAGAGGAATGTGGCTGCACCTCACTGACGAGGCCCATAGGAGGCCGAAACGATCGTCTGGGGTTGTCATGTTCCTTGTTCAGAGGAGAATTGCCTGGTATTTCGGGGCTGGACTGACCTTACTTGGCGGGATCAGACTGATATACTTCAGGAAAGTTTTCTTCTGTGAAAAGCACACTGGTCTAAAAGAGGCTGCTTTCGGGTGGTAAATCGCCATAGAACAAGCCACTGAGCTGTTGTTCGTTCCTGGTAGAGCGATTCTCTCTTTGTATGCAAATTATTATGACCCTGGGGAAGTCTCCCTATGGGTGATGGGGGAAACCAGACGTGGACTCCTTGCCCAGTGTGCTTAGAGGAATGTGGCTGCACCTCACTGACGAGGCCCATAGGAGGCCGAAACGATCGTCTGGGGTTGTCATGTTCCTTGTTCAGAGGAGAATTGCCTGGTATTTCGGGGCTGGACTGACCTTACTTGGCGGGATCAGACTGATATACTTCAGGAAAGTTTTCTTCTGTGAAAAGCACACTGGTCTAAAAGAGGCTGCTTCCGGGTGGTAAATCGCCATAGAACAAGCCACTGAGCTGTTGTTCGTTCCTGGTAGAGCGCTTCTCTCTTTGTATGCAAATTATTATGACCCTGGGGAAGTCTCCCTATGGGTGATGGGGGAAACCAGACGTGGACTCCTTGCCCAGTGTGCTTAGAGGAATGTGGCTGCACCTCACTGACGAGGCCCATAGGAGGCCGAAACGATCGTCTGGGGTTGTCATGTTCCTTGTTCAGAGGAGAATTGCCTGGTATTTCGGGGCTGGACTGACCTTACTTGGCGGGATCAGACTGATATACTTCAGGAAAGTTTTCTTCTGTGAAAAGCACACTGGTCTAAAAGAGGCTGCTTCCGGGTGGTAAATCGCCATAGAACAAGCCACTGAGCTGTTGTTCGTTCCTGGTAGAGCGCTTCTCTCTTTGTATGCAAATTATTATGACCCTGGGGAAGTCTCCCTATGGGTGATGGGGGAAACCAGACGTGGACTCCTTGCCCAGTGTGCTTAGAGGAATGTGGCTGCACCTCACTGACGAGGCCCATAGAAGGCCGAAACGATCGTCTGGGGTTGTCATGTTCCTTGTTCAGAGGAGAATTGCCTGGTATTTCGGGGCTGGACTGACCTTACTTGGCGGGATCAGACTGATATACTTCAGGAAAGTTTTCTTCTGTGAAAAGCACACTGGTCTAAAAGAGGCTGCTTCCGGGTGGTAAATCGCCATAGAACAAGCCACTGAGCTGTTGTTCGTTCCTGGTAGAGCGCTTCTCTCTTTGTATGTAATGTATAACATTAGCACTACATGACGGGAAATCGTGCTGCCCTCTAGTGCTCTTGCTAATGTATAACATTAGCACTACATGACGGGAAATAGTGCTGCCATCTAGTACTCTTGCTAATGTATAACATTAGTACTACATGACAGGAAATAGTGCTGCCCTCTAGTGCTGTTGCTAATGTATAACATTAGTACTACATGACAGGAAATAGTGCTGCCATCTAGTGCTCTTGCTAATGTATAACATTAGTACTAAATGACAGGAAATAGTGCTGCCATCTAGTGCTCATGCTAATATATAACATTAGTACTACATGACAGGAAATAGCGCTGCCCTCTAGTGCTCTTTCTAATGTATAACATTAGTACTACATGACAGGAAATAGCGCTGCCCTCTAGTGCTCTTGCTAATGTATAACATTAGTACTACATGACAGGAAATAGTGCTGCCCTCTAGTGCTCTTGCTAATGTATAACATTAGTACTACATGACAGGAAATAGTGCTGCCATCTAGTGCTCTTGCTAATGTATAACATTAGTACTAAATGACAGGAAATAGTGCTGCCATCTAATGCTCATGCTAATATATAACATTAGTACTACATGACAGGAAATAGTGCTGCCATCTAGTGCTCTTGCTAATGTATAATATTAGTACTACATGACAGGAAATAGTGCTGCCCACTAGTGCTCTTGCTAATATATAACATTAGTACTACATGACAGGAAATAGTGCTGCCATCTAGTGCTCTTGCTAATGTATAACATTAGTACTACATGACAGGAAATAGCGCTGCCATCTAGTGCTCTTGCTAATGTATAACATTAGTACTACATGACAGGAAATAGCGCTGCCATCTAGTGCTCTTGCTAATGTATAACATTAGTACTACATGACAGGAAATAGCGCTGCCATCTAGTGCTCTTGCTAATGTATAACATTAGTACTACATGACAGGATATAGTGCTGCCATCTAGTGCTCTTGCTAATGTATAACATTAGTAACACAGGAAATAGTGCTGCCATCTAGTGCTCTTGCTAATGTATAACATTAGCACTACATGACAGGAAATAGTGCTGCCATCTAGTGCTCTTGCTAATATATAACATTAGTACTACATGACAGGAAATAGTGCTGCCATCTAATGCTCTTGCTAATGTATAACATTAGTACTACATGACAGGAAATAGTGCTGCCATCTAGTGCTCTTGCTAATGTATAACATTAGTACTAAATGACAGGAAATAGTGCTGCCATCTAGTGCTCATGCTAATATATAACATTAGTACTACATGACAGGAAATAGTGCTGCCATCTAGTGCTCTTGCTAATGTATAATATTAGTACTACATGACAGGAAATAGTGCTGCCCTCTAGTGCTCTTGCTAATGTATAATATTAGTACTACATGACAGGATATAGTGCTGCCATCTAGTGCTCTTGCTAATGTATAACATTAGTACTAAATGACAGGAAATAGTGCTGCCATCTAGTGCTCTTGCTAATGTATAACATTAGTACTACATGACAGGAAATAGTGCTGCCATCTAGTGCTCTTGCTAATGTATAACATTAGTACTACATGACAGGATATAGTGCTGCCATCTAGTGCTCTTGCTAATGTATAACATTAGTACCACATGACAGGAAATAGTGCTGCCATCTAGTGCTCTTGCTAATGTATAACATTAGTACTACATGACAGGAAATAGTGCTGCCATCTAGTGCTCTTGCTAATATATAACATTAGTACTACATGACAGGAAATAGTGCTGCCATCTAATGCTCTTGCTAATGTATAACATTAGTACTACATGACAGGAAATAGTGCTGCCATCTAGTGCTCTTGCTAATGTATAACATTAGTACTACATGACAGGAAATAGTGCTGCCATCTAGTGCTCTTGTTAATGTATAACATTAGTACTACATGACAGGAAATAGTGCTGCCATCTAGTGCTCTTGCTAATGTATAACATTAGTACTACATGACAGGAAATAGTGCTGCCCTCTAGTGCTCTTGCTAATGTATAACATTAGCACTACATGACGGGAAATAGTGCTGCCCTCTAGTGCTCTTGCTAATGTATAACATTAGCACTACATGACGGGAAATAGTGCTGCCATCTAGTGCTCTTGCTAATGTATAACATTAGTACTACATGACAGGAAATAGTGCTGCCCTCTAGTGCTGTTGCTAATGTATAACATTAGTACTACATGACAGGAAATAGTGCTGCCATCTAGTGCTCTTGCTAATGTATAACATTAGTACTAAATGACAGGAAATAGTGCTGCCATCTAGTGCTCATGCTAATATATAACATTAGTACTACATGACAGGAAATAGCGCTGCCCTCTAGTGCTCTTTCTAATGTATAACATTAGTACTACATGACAGGAAATAGCGCTGCCCTCTAGTGCTCTTGCTAATGTATAACATTAGTACTACATGACAGGAAATAGTGCTGCCCTCTAGTGCTCTTGCTAATGTATAACATTAGTACTACATGACAGGAAATAGTGCTGCCATCTAGTGCTCTTGCTAATGTATAACATTAGTACTAAATGACAGGAAATAGTGCTGCCATCTAATGCTCATGCTAATATATAACATTAGTACTACATGACAGGAAATAGTGCTGCCATCTAGTGCTCTTGCTAATGTATAATATTAGTACTACATGACAGGAAATAGTGCTGCCCTCTAGTGCTCTTGCTAATATATAACATTAGTACTACATGACAGGAAATAGTGCTGCCATCTAGTGCTCTTGCTAATATATAACATTAGTACTACATGACAGGAAATAGTGCTGCCATCTAGTGCTCTTGCTAATGTATAACATTAGTACTACATGACAGGAAATAGTGCTGCCATCTAGTGCTCTTGTTAATGTATAACATTAGTACTACATGACAGGAAATAGTGCTGCCATCTAGTGCTCTTGCTAATGTATAACATTAGTACTACATGACAGGAAATAGTGCTGCCCTCTAGTGCTCTTGCTAATGTATAACATTAGCACTACATGACGGGAAATAGTGCTGCCCTCTAGTGCTCTTGCTAATGTATAACATTAGCACTACATGACGGGAAATAGTGCTGCCATCTAGTGCTCTTGCTAATGTATAACATTAGTACTACATGACAGGAAATAGTGCTGCCCTCTAGTGCTGTTGCTAATGTATAACATTAGTACTACATGACAGGAAATAGTGCTGCCATCTAGTGCTCTTGCTAATGTATAACATTAGTACTAAATGACAGGAAATAGTGCTGCCATCTAGTGCTCATGCTAATATATAACATTAGTACTACATGACAGGAAATAGCGCTGCCCTCTAGTGCTCTTTCTAATGTATAACATTAGTACTACATGACAGGAAATAGCGCTGCCCTCTAGTGCTCTTGCTAATGTATAACATTAGTACTACATGACAGGAAATAGTGCTGCCCTCTAGTGCTCTTGCTAATGTATAACATTAGTACTACATGACAGGAAATAGTGCTGCCATCTAGTGCTCTTGCTAATGTATAACATTAGTACTAAATGACAGGAAATAGTGCTGCCATCTAATGCTCATGCTAATATATAACATTAGTACTACATGACAGGAAATAGTGCTGCCATCTAGTGCTCTTGCTAATGTATAATATTAGTACTACATGACAGGAAATAGTGCTGCCCTCTAGTGCTCTTGCTAATATATAACATTAGTACTACATGACAGGAAATAGTGCTGCAATCTAGTGCTCTTGCTAATGCATAACATTAGTACTACATGACAGGAAATAGTGCTGCCATCCAGTGCTCTTGCTAATGTATAATATTAGTACTACATGACAGGAAATAGTGCTGCCCTCTAGTGCTCTTGCTAATGTATAATATTAGTACTACATGACAGGATATAGTGCTGCCATCTAGTGCTCTTGCTAATGTATAACATTAGTACTAAATTACAGGAAATAGTGCTGCCATCTAGTGCTCTTGCTAGTGTATAACATTAGCACTACATGACAGGAAATAGTGCTGCCATCTAGTGCTCTTGCTAATGTATAACATTAGTACTACATGACAGGAAATAGTGCTGCCATCTAATGCTCTTGCTAATGTATAAGATTAGTACTACATGACAGGAAATAGTGCTGCCCTCTAGTGCTCTTGCTAATGTATAACATTAGTACTACATGACAGGAAATAGTGCTGCCATCTAGTGCTCTTGCTAATGTATAACATTAGTACAACATGACAGGAAATAGTGCTGTGATCTAGTGCTCTTGCTAATGTATAACATTAGTACTACATGACAGGAAATAGTGCTTCTATCTAGTGATCTTGCTAATGTATAACATTAGTACAACATGACAGGAAATAGAGCTGCCATCTAGTGCTCTTGCTAATGTATAACATTAGTACTACATGACAGGAAATAGTGCTGCCATCAAGTGCTCTTGCTAATGTATAACATTAGTACTACATGACAGGAAATAGTGCTGCCATCTAGTGCTCTTGCAAATGTATAACATTAGTACTACATGACAGGAAATAGTGCTGCCCTCTAGTGCTCTTGCTAATGTATAACATTAGTACTACATGACAGGAAATAGTGCTGCCATCAAGTGCTCTTGCAAATGTATAACATTAGTACTACATGACAGGAAATAGTGCTGCCATCTAGTGCTCTTGCTAATGTATAACATTAGTACTACATGACAGGAAATAGTGCTGCCATCTAGTGCTCTTGCAAATGTATAACATTAGTACTACATGACAGGAAATAGTGCTGCTCTCTAGTGCTCTTGCAAATGTATAACATTAATACTACATGACAGGAAATAGTGCTGCCATCTAGTGCTCTTGCTAATGTATAACATTATTACTACATGACAGGAAATAGTGCTGCCATCTAGTGCTCTTGCTAATGTATAACATTAGTACTACATGACAGGAAAAAGTGCTGCCATCTAGTGCTCTTGCTAATGTATAACAATAGTACTACATGACAGGAAATAGTGCTGCCCTCTAGTGCTCTTGCTAATGTATAACATTAGTACTACATGACAGGAAATAGTGCTGCCATCAAGTGCTCTTGCAAATGTATAACATTAGTACTACATGACAGGAAATAGTGCTGCCCTCTAGTGCTCTTGCTAATGTATAACATTAGTACTACATGACAGGAAATAGTGCTGCCATCTAGTGCTCTTGCTAATGTATAACATTATTACTACATGACAGGAAATAGTGCTGCCATCTAGTGCTCTTGCTAATGTATAACATTAGTACTACATGACAGGAAAAAGTGCTGCCATCTAGTGCTCTTGCTAATGTATAACATTAGTACTACATGACAGGAAATAGTGCTGCCATCTAGTGATCTTGCTAATGTTTAGCATTGTTGCAAAACTGCTGCCATATAGTGCTGCAGACACGTGCACACTCCTGAGCTTACATTCCTCCTCCTGAGCTTTTCATGCCAACAAAGAATAACGAGAAAACAAGGAAAATTTGAAAAAAAAACAAGTACATTGGAAAGTTGTTTAAAATTGTATGTTCTATCTGAATCATGAAATAACAATTTTGGGTTTTATGTCCCTTTAAACACCTTGCCCTTCAGAGTTACCCCCTCTGGTGCTAATGATGGCTCTGAGCCGTTGCTAGCACTCTCCCACCTTGATGGAGATCTGGGGGCTCCCACCCCGGCGATCGTGTCTGTATAGTGAAGGGCATTGCCGGGGCATCCTGTTTTGCGTCGTGACGTCACCACGCAAATTTATTGACAAAATTACAATGTTAAGTATAGGAAAAGGGGGCATGCTGCTTAGAAGCCTGTATCTCAGCCATCTAAGCAGCTACAGACCCCAAGACCTCTTGTTGGAAAGGTAATCGCCTAACCTTTCCAACAGTGTCTTGGGTATATGGGAAAAAAAACAAAAAAAAAACAAATTTAAAACAGCTTAGCACCCAGGTGGGAAAGTGCTTAGCACTCAAAGTGTTAAAGGGATAATAAACCCAATTTTTCTCTTTCCTGATTCAGATAGAAAATGCAGTTTTAAGCAACTTCTAATTAACTCCAATTATCAATTTTTCTTTTTTCTCCTGATATCTTTATTTGGAAAAGCAGAAATGTAGCGTGTGCTGATGGGTAGCGGTTGCTGATTGGTGGCTAAATGTAGGGTGCTGAACCAAAAATGGGCCGGCTCTTAAGCTTACATTCCTGTTTTTTTAAATAAAGATACAAAGAGAACGAAGAAAAATTTGATAATAGAAGTAAATTAGAAAGTTCCTTAAAATTGCTGCTCTATCCGAATCATGAGAGAAAACATTTGGGATTCATATCCCTTTAATGACACAAAGAAGCATAAATTCTCATCATTTACGTACTGCTCCTCCTCGCTCTCACTGTCCGACTCCTCTTTCTTCCTCTTCCTCAGATGTTTTTTCTTCCTTTTGTCTTCTTTGCTTTGCACCTTCTTCTCCTCCTCTTCATCGCTATCCTCTACAAGTGTATATAACCTATTTTTTGCTTGCATCGCCAATGCCTCACGCTCTGCTGCCCGGGCTGGACGCTCTACAGGAGCCTTCCGAGGAATCTGAGAAACGGAGGTCAATAATAATGATAAAATATGGAGTCATTTACCAAGACATTAAAAGCATCCAACCTGGCCAAAGACTTCCATACCAGCCTCGATACCAAGTAAAAAATAAGGGAAATATTTCTTTATAGCCACTATTATTAAATTAACTGACCAGCATCTTTAGACAACACGTATATCCATGGTATGAAAAGTAAAATGACCATAGAATTGCATAATCATCAAATACATAATACAAAGGCAATTCAACCGCACTTAGTCTGAATTTTAAACGATTATTAGATATTTTTTTTCTGATCAATTTTAAAGTTAGATTTAAATTTGATGTTAAATGTCCCTTTAAAGGGACAGTCTGCTCCAGAATTGTTATGGTTTAAAAAGATAGATAATCCCTTTATTACCCATTCCCCAGTTTTGCAAAACCAACACAGTTATTTTAAGACACTTTTTACCTCTGTGATTACCTTGTATCTAAGCCTCTGCAGACTGCTCCCTTATCTTAGTGCTATTTACAAACCTGCATTTTAGCCAAAGGGTGCTGCTTAATAAATATCTCCACGGGATTGAGCACAATGTTATCTATATGGCACAAATGAACTAGAGCTGTCTGGATGTGAAACGCTAATAAAATGCACTGAGATAAGAGGAGGCCTGCAGGGACTTAGAAACAGGCAGATGTTTAGAGGTTATAAAGTATATTAAGAATGTTGGTTGTGAAAAGCTGGGGAATGGGTAGTAAAGGCGTTATCTTTCTTTTTAAACAATAATAAATCAAGTAGACTGTCCCTTTAAACTAGTTTGGAAAGGTACTCAGAGGTTGACTGTGAACCAGATTAACCCCTTAATGACCGGACCATTTTTCAATTTTCTTACCCTTAATGACAATGGCTATTTTTACATTTCTGCAGTGTTTGTGTTTAGCTGTAATTTCCCTCTTACTCATTTACTGTACCCACACATATTATATACCGTTTTTCTCGCCATTAAATGGACTTTCTAAGGATACCATTATTTTCATCATATCTTATAATTTCCTATAAAAAAAATATAAAATATGAGGAAAAAATTGAAAAAAACACACTTTTTCTAACTTTGACCCCCAAAATCTGTTACACATCTACAATCACCAAAAAACACCTATGCTAAATAGTTTCTAAATTTTGTCCTGAGTTTAGAAATACCCAATGTTTACATGTTCTTTACTTTTTTTGCAAGTTATAGGGCCATAAATACAAGTAGCACTTTGCTATTTCCAAACAACTTTTTTTCAAAATTAGCGCTAGTTACATTGGAACCCTGATATCTGTCAGGAATACCTGAATATCCCTTGACATGTATATATATTTTTTTAGAAGACAACCCAAAGTATTGATCTAGGCCCATTTTGGTATATTTCATGCCACCATTTCACCGCCAAATGTCATCAAATAAAAAAAAAAGTTCACTTTTTCACAAATTTTGTCACAAACTTTAGGTTTCCCACTGAAATTATTTACAAACAGCTTCTGCAATTAAGGCACAAATGGTTGTAAATGCTTCTTTGGGATCCCCTTTGTTCAGAAATAGCAGACTTATATGGCTTTGGGGTTGCTTTTTGGTAAGTAGAAGGCCGCTAAATGCTGCTGCGCACCACACGTAAATTATGCCCAGCAGTTAAGGGGTTAAATTAGGTAGCTTGTAGGGAGCTTGCAGGGTTAATTTTAGCTTTAGGGTAGAGATCAGCCTCCCACCTGACACATCCCACCCCCTGATCCCTCCCAAACAGTTCTCTTCCCTCCCCCACCCCACAATTGTCCCCGCCATCTTAAGTACTGGCAGAAAGTCTGCCAGTACTAAATAAAAGGAGTTTTTCTTTTTTTTAATAAAAAAAAATAAAATGTTTTAGCTGTGATGGACTCCTGCCTTAGCCCCAACCTCCATGATCCCCCCCCCCCCAGCTCTCTAACCCTCTCCCCTACCTAATTGCCGCCATCTTGGGTACTGGCAGCTGTCTGCCAGTACCCAATTTGCCCCCCAAAAAAGTGTTTTTTTTTAATCTTTTATTGATAGTTTAAATTTTTCTGTAGTGTAGCAGCCCCCCACAATACCCCAACCCCCTCCCCCTCCCAGATCCTAATATATTTCCTTTTTCCCCCCTCTTCCCACTCATTGGTGTCAGTGTGGGTAGGTAATCGCGCGTGCGCACGCGCACCCGCACGCGCAAGCGCATGCGTGCCCCCGCACGCTCCCGGCACCCGGCGTGCACATTGCACTTACAGGAGCCGGATGCCGGGTAGCGATGGGCCGCCCACCCGCCTCCCTGTTGCGCTCCCACCCACCAACGAACCGGCACCATCGCTACCGGTGCAGAGAGGGCCACAGAGTGGCTCTCTCTGCATCGGATGCTTTCTAAAGGGTATTGCAGGATGCCTCAATATCGAGGCATCACTGCAATACCCTGAGAGCTGCTGGAAGCGATTGCGATCGCTTCCAGCACTCTCTTAGACAAGTGACGTACCAGGTACGTCCATTGTCACTAACTGCAAGTTTTTTGCAGGACGTACCTGGTACGTCACTTGTCATTAAGGGATTAAAGGGACACTGAATCAAAATTAACCTTTAATTCTTCAGATAGATTATGCAATTTTAAACAACTTTCCAATTTACTTCCATTAACAAAATGTGCACAGTCTTTTTATATTTAATCTTTTTGAGTCACCAGCTCCTACTGAGCACGTGCAAGAATAAGTGTGCATGCATTTGTGAATGGCTGATTGCTGTCACATGGTACGTGTATGCATTTGTGATTGGCTGATGGCTGTCACATGGTACGTGTATGCATTTGTGATTGGCTGATGGCTGTCACATGGTACAGGGGGAGTGGAAAAAGACATAACTTTTAAAATTGTCAGAAAAAAAATCTACTGCTCATTTGAAGCTCAGACTAAGTGCTATTGCATTGTCTTGTTATCTTGCATTTGTTGATTATCTAAATCTACTGTGTTGACTCGTCCTTTAAGTGAATCACCAAACATTTATCCAAATCACAGCCTGATAACTAAGAATAAAACCACGCAAGTACAAAAAAGGGGTGTGTATGCTGTGAACAAGCTAAACCAGAAATGCCTTTCTCCTAATTGCACTTCTCACAATTAGTGCAATAATATCTAAAAAGAAAAGAAAAAGGTGGTTGGAGAAGGCACCAAAGGCTATCTGGTGTTAAACCTAAATAATAAATTTTAAATTTTCCCAAAATAAAAAGTGCAAAAAGCGTATAATACTGGCTGACTTTTAAAGGGGTATGTTAAAAATGACTTGAACAAATAATCCAACACTGTTGTGACAATAAGGCAATTCACTGATTACAATTTGAAAAATAACATTTAATGAAAAACAAACAAATAATTAAAAAACATTTAATACATTTCTCTGATTTAGTAGAACAGTTAATAAGCTTCACTTCAACATAAAAACCATATGGCAATACTAATGCACACTAAAAAATAGCACTCATTCTAAGTTAACCTAATAAATAGCAGGCTTTCTATGTGTACCTGATATTAACAGTATAATAATAGAATGGTAAAAAGTTAAAACCAATAAGCAGAGTTAGATATAGGGCTAATCGTTTCTACTAGCTAGTTTGGAACCGGATATTGTAAACCTGAAACACTGTCTGTAATGTTATTGGTGACTAAATTTTGACAGGCACAGTCTCTCAAGTAACAGTTAATAGGACTCCAAATAGATCGTTTTCTGTTTATGAAGAAGGTGAAATACACAGTAGTTCTTAAAGTGCAATATAACCAAAAGACTTCAAATCTTCACCCTAACTTCTAAGGGTCTTTGTAAAAGTCAGTAGTGAGCACTTACCCGGTGCTCCGGTGCTATGGGCGGGGCTTTATCTTCCGCTCACCTGTAACGCACCTTGTGTATCTTTTCGTCTGTGACAATCTTACAATTATTCAGTAGGTAGATTGTAAGCTTCAAAGTGTGCACACTTTTGATCCTCCTTAGATTAATGCTCCTACCGTCTTCGCTCAGTAGTTAAATCCACTTGGTTCTGGCATTACGGTCCTGGGAGCTTCTTGATTACAAGTCTTTTTCAAAACAAGCCGGATACTGGTATGGTCTACGCGTTTCAGCTCACCAGGGAGCCTTTGTCAAGATACCTATATCTTTTTAAAGGATTCCTCCATTAACCCTATATGTGCCTTCAAAATAATCAGTTGTTCCTTCTTTCATTATTTAATGTGCCCTGTATTTTTGTGCATTACAAGTCACCAATTTCAGTGCAGGTTATACCGGTTAGCAAGTTACTAAAATGTCCTCATGAAAACAATGTCAGTATAAAAATTATGACTTTATTCTAGTTTCTACATTTGTTAATCTATTTTAAAAATATAACAGTTAATTGCCTCACAATCGCCAACTAATGGTTCACACCCCTAAAAACATATCTGTCCCTAATATTAAGATTCCAGTCTTTTTTTTAAAAATTATTATTTGTTTGTTTAGATAAAAAATAATTCCACAAAAAATTATTTTCCTGCTTGGGTTCGAACTCGCAGACCTTATAACTGCAGTCTGACCATCTAACCATTAGGCTATGTTGGAAGTTATCTCGATAGGATTTCAATGTTAATATTTGGCCTTTAACTAGCTTATATATAATCTGATAAGTAATCATAGATTATCTATTTGTCATATATCTTAATGGTTGATTGGCTTAAATTAGATTTGTAAAAACAAATCTTTCCTAACTTGGGCTCGAACTCATAGCCCTTACGGTCAGAGTCTAACTTCTTATCCATTGTGCTATGATGGAAGTTCAAAGGGATCGAATTCTCTCCTTCTATATAACCTTGAGTTGTTAATTATTTGGATACAACAGATGGTCTATAAAGAAAATAAATATATTTTTAAAGATATTTTTAAAATAACAGGGTGGATTCGAACCTCGGACCTATTGTGTGTAAAGCCTAAGCACTAGCCACTCGACTATTGCCTCACTGGAGAATTCTTGCTTCTATTTGGGTATTTAAAGGATAAATTACTATATTAATGGGCTTTGTTCTTAGACATTTGTTTGTGAATCGTGGACAATTTTTATATATTATTGTTCCTAAAAGGGACATAGAAGTGTTATTTAGTGGATGATAATCATAGTCACTATGTTAATTCACCCCAAGGACATATATATATTTGATCAACTTTCTTAGCCAGTATGTTATCTACAATATTTAAATACAGTATAATCTTGTTCGTTTTGATGGACATACTAAATCCTTCTATTTATATAAGGGCATTCAAGTCCATTTCACTATTCAGCCCTTTGGGGTGGAGTGTACCGAAATTATATATAAATTCTGCTTCTTGTCTGAGCAACTTTTTATTAGTATTCCCTCTTCTTCCATCCTGCACTATTTTCTTAATGCCCCAGAATTTTAGTGTTTCTGTGTTGCCTTTATGAACCTCTTTGAAATGTTTATACAGAGTTGTGTCTTCTCTTTCGTGCTCTATTGCTAACAGATGTTCACGTATACGGTCTTTCAATTTCCGTCCTGTTTGACCAAAATACCTTAGATTACAGTCGCATTGTAGCATATAGATAATATTTGTATCAGTGCATCTTATGATATCTGTTATATTCGTGATTCTCCCGTCTTTCTCGGACTTGATCTGTTTTAATTTCGTACTATGTTTACAGGACTTACATTGGTGGCAGGGGAAAAACCCCTCTATCTTATTGCCCTCAAGTGTTCTATATCCTCTATTGCACATTTCATTCCCCCTTTTGTACTCACTCGGAGCCAATATCGTTTTTAATTCCTTAGCTTTTCCTGTAAATAAAATTGGGGTTTCTTCCTAGTTTGGGCCTATTATGGGGTCTTTCAATAAAAGATGCCAGTGTTTTTTAACCAATTTTTGAAACTGTTTGTGATGGGCTGAATAGGTCGTTGATTATGGGTATATCCATTGTCTCTTTTAGCTTCCCCTTATGAGGTTTTTCTTTTTTTCTTAGTAGTTCCTCCCTGTCCATCTTTTTAACTTCATCCACAGTCTCTAAGATCTTTAAAGTGTCATATCCCTTCTCTTCAAATCTTTTTATTAGAACTTTTGATTGTTTCTCAAAGTCCACTAGATCTGTGCAATTCCTCCTAACATGCATCAGTTACCCTTTGGTATGTTCTTTTTCCATTGGCTATGGTGACAACTCGCAGAATCAATATAATTGTTAGAATCGACCTTTTTAAAAAAGGTCTTTGTTTTAATTGCATTATTGATTATCTCAATTTCTATATCTAAATAATTAATTTTTTCTTTACTAGATTCATATGTGAATTGTAAACCAAAGTTATTGGAGTTAAGGTCATCAATGAAAATATCTAATAATTCTATGTCCCCCTTCCAGACGAAAAACAAATCGTCAATATAACGTCTGTAGAGCACAAGGTTCGCACCCCATGGGGATCTTGCTATTAGTTCTCTTTCAAAGACCCCCCATGAATAAGTTAGCATAACTTGGTGCGAACCTTGTGCCCATAGCCGTACCCTTTATTTGCAAAAAATAACTGTTCTCAAACTTGAAATAATTGTTATTCAAGATAAATTTTATACATTTCAATAAAAAATCTCTTTGCGTGCTGGTCATCTCTGAGTCCTGTCTCATAAAGTATTCTACTAGCTTGTATTCTAAATTATGCTCTATGTTAGTATAAGTGAGCTAACATCGCAGGTGACCAGCACAAAATTTGGTTCCCATTGGATCTCTTTGAGTACTCTTAAGAAATGTGCCGAATCTGATAGATATGAGGGAAGTTCTTTCACATAGTTTTGCAAGAAATAGTCAATATATTGGGACATATTAGACGTTATTGAATCTATGCCGATATAATCGGGCGTCCTGGGGGTTCCTTGAGATCCTTGTGGATCTTTGGTAAGAAGTAAAATATGGGGGTTCTGAAGTTCTTAATCAACAAGAAATTATACTCTGAATCAGTCACCAAATTAGTTAGTTTTGCATCATCAAGCAATATTTTAAGTCTCCCTTGAAATTCATCCCCTGGGTCACTAAGTATTTTTTATATGTTGTTGTATCATTCAGTAGTCTGTATGCCCTTCAGTTAAATAATAAGTATTACTCATGATTACCACTCCGCCCCCTTTATCGGCCTGTTTAATGGACTATATCGGTCCTATCTTGTAAATCTTTTAATATCGATTTTTCCTTCAGACTCAAATTCCACTTCATATCTTGGTTTGTTTGGTATCGATATCCTCCAAATCCTGCTTAAACCAATTTCTCGAAGGATTCTATATAGTTCCCTTTTTCTTGTGTTGGAACGAACTGGGATTTTTGTCTAAAATTAGAGTGTGAATAAATTTATTTTCAGTCTCTGAGGGCTTAGGTATCTTTGATAGGATTCTTTAAAAAGTACTTTTTTAAAAGTTAATTTTCTTATGAATTGATTAATGTTTACATAGATGTTAAAACTTATTAAGTTTGGAGGTGGGAGCAAAGGAAAGCCCTCTGTTCAAAACAGACTCCTGGGTTGTCGTTAATTGTAAATTACTTAGATTAACGATCCCATTATTCTCAGTTGATTTATTTATTCTAGTTGTGTCTTTATTGGTAGTTTCATCTTTATCTAATCCTCTACATCTTCCCCCTCTTCTCCCTCTCTTCTTCTCTTTCCCTTCGGTGGGTTGTGATTTCTTTCCTGACTTACTCCTAAAAAATTGGCCGATGTAGTTGCTCTTTGGGGTGACTGTTCTACTGTTCTCAATGTATCAAATCTATTAAATGATGGAACCCTCCAATCCTGCTGTGTTTGTTCTGTTCGATTTCTAAATTCACGTTGATCAAAATCCCTATTATGCCAACCTCTCTGGTAATGTCTATTATCGTCAAAATGTCTATAGTGTCTGTTTTCGTACCTTTGATGTCTATATTCATCTCTATGTTTGTCCCTCATTCTGTTGTATCCATAGTCCTGATCAAAATTTCTGTAGTATGGATATGAATTATTAGCACTTCTAGGATTCCAACTGTTAGTATTACGAGGAATCCTATTGTTACTGTAGTCCCTAGATCTATTATTCCCATAATAGTCTCGTCCCCTCAAGTTCTCTCTTGGTTGTCTCTCTATTCTATCTCCTCTTATCATATTATCTTCAATAGTTTGACCTTCCCTTTCATACACATTTGTATTCCTATTATTCACCAAAAATTTGTTACTACATGCATCTTCTAAGAATAAAACCACCTTTCTTCACAGATCAGACTTGTGTGCGTATCACATATGAGATGTCAAGTTGTATAAACGCAAAGTTCTGACTCACCTTATTCCAAAGTTCTTCTATAAAACCTTTAACCTTCTCGGTTATATCTATGGCACCAGTGTCATGAAGACGGCTCAGTAAGTCAGCAGAGCTTGAGCTTCGCACTGCTGTACCAACCAAGAACTGCGCTACATGGCGGTCGCTCATCCCCAGCACATCGTGAAGTTGATCTTTCACCCAAGATTCAATCCTGTCCATTTTGAGTTTCAAACTCGGCTCAGTAATAGAAAAATTGGTTTATATGAATTCTAAGGGAGGAAATTTTAGAAATGGTTTGGAGAAAGAAAGAAAAAAAGTTAGAAAGACACTAAGAGAACAAGACCATATATACAGTATACACAGAATCCATGTTTTGTATCAACAACTATTTCAGTTTCCAGGGAAAAAAAAAAAATATATTGGAAACCGGAAAGCAACAAATTATTCTTATCGATATTAACTATGCTCTATTCAATTCTTTTAGGACCTTTATAAAGTAAAAATCAATCCTAGCGTTTGTGAAACGCTAGGATTGACCATTGGAAGAAATAAAGGGGACTTTCATTCATGAAGTATAAAATACTTCATGCAGAAAGCTCCTTTATTTGTTTCAAGCGTTTGCTGCACTGAGCTGCTCAGGCAGCCTACGGCAGAACACTGTTTTGCTAAGAGGTGACATTTTCACCTATTTTCAAATAGCGTGGGGGAAATCCGGCGCCACAAGGTGCCAAGCCAGATTTCCCGCACTGCTATTGGGCTAAGAGGTGAAAAAGTCGCCTCTCAAGCAAAAACAGCGTTCTGCCCTGGGCTGCCTGAAAAAAATAAAGGAGCTTTCTGCATGAAGTATTTTATACTTCATGAATGAAAGTCCCCTTTATTTGTTCCAATGGTCAATCCTAGTGTTTCACAAACGCAAGGATTGACTTTCACTTTAACTATCGCAGAGGGTTTATATTGCCTGACATATGCATTTATAGAGCTCAACTTATTTATAGTAACCACTGCCCTGTATAAATTCTATAGACAAAAGACTAATCAGCACATGTACGTTTATAATGACCTATAAATATACCTGAATTAACCTGTGATGCGTGGAATCCAAATCAACTACCTTGTAAAGCAAACAAAACTAACACAATTTGAGTAAAGATGAACATTAATTCTATCATTTCATCATTTATGGATATAAGCAACCCATAGTGAAACGGTCTAGCCCTCCAGTATTCCAGTAGTATTGAAAATAAGAACTAGTTAACCCCTAACAAACTTAGAGTAAAAATAATTCATATACACCCTCTAGGTGTCATTCTTATGGTGTTGGATTTTATATGTACGATGACATGACTGAGGGTGTGTAGCCAGAAACATTGTCTTATTTTCTCCTTGGGATTTTTCCAATAAACTTGGATATTGATTGAAGATTGGTGAGTGTTTCTGTGCTTTTGGACATTATGTTAATATAAGGAGAGTGTGCAGGATCCCATACAGATTTGCACTTCCTGTTCACATTGGGCTGCATTTATCATCCAAGGGTGAAGAGGGGTGTACATATTCGCCGCTGTCTGCCCGACCTGCCTGCGCACAACCAATAACGCGTGGGCATGAGCTGTCAATCTCCCTGGTCAGACAAGACCAGGGATACTAAAAGGTGGAGAACAGGGTAGGGAAGCAGTGGTTTCATGATCGTTGCTTGATAAATCCTGACTGCAGGTCCTCTTGTGCAAACCTACAGTCAAAGGGAAGAGAAGGGCTTGATAAATCGAGCCCATTGTGCTGGATCCCTTTGGGATTTTATGTCCAGGCCCCTGTTAATAGCACTGCCTATTGGCTGAGTTGTACAACTTCCTCTACGTTCAGTCCTATTGTAAACCGGTGTGAAACAGACAATACTGGAAAACTCCTGCATCCACCATGGAGTATCTGAGATGATATGCAGCGTGATACCAGTAAATTCCCATGTTAAAGGGACACTGTAGTCAAAAAACGTTTCTCATGCATATCAGTGTTCTCCCCAGAATGTCAAGCAGAAACTGTTTAAATCTAAACTAAATGACATGTAATGCTGGCAGCAGTGCAGTTTGCACATATGCTAAACCATTAGTAATAACTGTTTCTGCTACTATATAACTCATCGCTGCTAACATACTATATATGCATAGAGCACCTCAGCAATACTTACTTCTAAGTCTTGTTTTACAGATCCATGCTTGCATACTGATTTTCCCTCTTTAGTTCTAATCTGCCATATCTAGTTGTGGTTGCTGCAAGACCTTCTTAAAAGCATAGAAGTGAACCTGTAATGAACAGAGGAGAATGGGAGAATTTTCCTTTTCAACTCGTTCATTTTTTCCACCCTGTGTATAGCTATATATCTAATATATATATATATATATATATATATATATATATATATATATATATATATACACACACCACACATTCAGAGTATAGTCATATTAACAAATATATGGGTTTGGAACTTATGACTATAAGTGTGGAAGATTTAACGTTCCTTAAAGGGACATGAAACTCAAAATGCTTCTTCCATGGTTGAGATAGAGAATTGAAGACAGTTTACTTCTATTATCAAATTTACTTAGTTCTATTGTTATTCTTTATTGAAGAGATATCTAGATAGGTAGCGTACACATGTCTGCAGCACTACATGACAGGAAATAATGCTGCCAGCTAGTGCTCTTGCTAATGTATAACATTGTTGCAAAACTCCTACTATATAAACATGTGCACACTCCTGATCTTAACTTCCTCTTTTTCAACAAAGAATAGCAAGAAAACTAAGAAAATTTGATAATGGGAGTAAATTGGAAGGTTATTTATTGTATGTTCTATCTGATTCCTGAAAAATAAATGTTGAGCTTATGTCCCTTTAACTCTCTAAAATTCTACAAGGGTTTTGCAAAAACTTCCACAACTTAATTAATGAAACGACTGCATTGGAGCATACACCATATGCATTAAGCTCCTTCTCTTGTCAAATGGTTAATAATGAGAGTGCGAACAGTTAAAAACCACAATGTGGTCTATCAACGATAATTCCTCACTACTTACGTAGACACTACAGATTCTGTGTTAAATTTCTCTCTTTTATCAGGGTTCCTTGCCCTGTAATGCTTCCGAGCCAGATACGTCGCAGGATAATGACGCTAAATCTCATTTTCCACTACTTTCAATCTGTGGAACGCACTGTGCGTCTCAATTGAGAGCGGCGCGTAGTTATGACGTCCAAAGACCGATCATCAGTTCCACTTCCGGTTACATCAGCGTAAGGGCAGTGAAGTGAGTGTTCGACTAGCATTTTCTTCCGGAAGAAATGTGCTATTGTAGTGTACTCGAAACAAAGGTTCCTAAAGAAAGTTCTACCTAAATTATATACAGTGAAGCTATATTGTTTAAACAGACAGTAAAATCCCTATTTAAACGGCCACTGGGTACTCAGGAGAGAAGCAGGGCAGTTTTTTAGAGAATCTGTCTCTCAAGACAAAATTTTAAAATATGTCCCACTAATCTAAACTGTAGCCTTTACCTTCCTGTACCTTACATGTCTAATTGTCATTTATTTTTAAATTAGGCATTCATAGACCATATACAGATATACACACACTCAGACAACAAAAGACATGAACATACACACGGGCACCCATAGACATCCACACACACAGGCACCCATAGACATCCTCATGAACATACAGGCACCCAGCTATTCACATGAACATACAGGCACCCATAGACATACACACACCGGCACCCATAGACATACACACCCACATGAACATACAGGCACCCATATACACCAACATGAACATACAGGCACCAACAGACATACACTTACACAGGCACCCATAGATATACACAGACACAGGCACCCAAAGACATACATGAACCCATAGACATACACACAGGCACCATACACATCCACATGAACATACAGGCACCCATAGACATACACACACAAGCGCCCATAGACATCCACAATGCACGTGGATGTCCATGGTATCCTGTGTATGTGCATGTGGATATCTATGGATTATTGTGTGTGTGCAAATAAGGTTTGCTTCCCAGATTGGTATTTTAACAACATGTCCGGTATTTTAAAATTCAGGTAAAAGTTGGAAAAAAAAGATTGAATATAAAAATAAAAATGCTGTCATGGTCAAACTTCTAAGTGTGTTTAAATCCAATTATAAACCAATGATAATTTAAAATCAGATTTAGTTCCTAATATATGGTTGTCTATTATTTATGCAAATTGATATTGATATAAAATAAATATGATGAGGTATTTTTTCCAGAACCCTAGAGTGTGGATGCATATTGATGTCTGTGTGTGTGTTTGTGTATGTATGTTGATGTCTATAGATGTGCCTGTGTGCAAGGGGATATCTATGGATGCCGGAGTGTGTGTTTATGTGGATGTCTATGGGTGTCTCTATGTTCATGTGGGTGTCTATGGGTGCCTGTATGTTCATGTGGTTGTCTAAGGGTGCCTATATGTTCATGTGGGTGTCTATGTGTGCCTGTATGTTCATGTGGTTGTCTAAGGGTGCCTATATGTTCATGTGGGTGTCTATGGGTGCCTGTATGTTCATGTGGTTGTCTAAGGGTGCCTATATGTTCATGTGGGTGTCTATGGGTGCCTGTATGGTCATGTGGATTAGGGTTACCACCTCAGCCATGTTCTCCTGGACACTTATGAGTTACACATGCTGTAGGTTGTGAACGAAGGGACATGTATTGTGTTTCTGGACAGCTTTATTCCTATTCCTCCCTGCACACCCTGCAGCATGTGTAACTCACAAGTGTACAGGAAGACATGGCTGGGGTGGCAACTCTAACCCAGCTCATTAAAAATGCAATTTTTTTTTCTCAAGTAGCCAGGTGCCCTAATTTAGTTGCACTGACCTAGCCCATTAAAATATAAAAAAGGCACAGTATTTTTTTTTTTTTTATCCCTAATGTAGCCAGGTATGGTGCTTTAGCTGCACATACCCAGCTTATTAGGCAGTGATTTGTCAATACAGCCAGGAGTGTTTCAGAAACCTAGAAACACCCAGAATCCAACATGGGTAATTTGCCCCAATCTAGACCATCAATACCCACCCCCTATGCCACCTAATTAGGAGGAATAAATACTCCTGACACTCTACAAGCTGTATAGTAATTGGTTGATATGTGCAGGGAGTGGCGAGTAGGGAGCTGCCCCTTTAAGAAGTAATGAAGCTTTCTAGCTCTGTTGATTGGATCAGCGGAAGTTTCCACTCGGGAAAAGCAGTGCTCTGCTGCTCCTGAGCGGGACTTTATTTAAAGGGATAGGAGAGTCAAAATTAAACTTGCAAGATTCAGATAGAGCATGTCATTTTAAGACACTTTTAATTACACTTTATTTTTCAAATTTGCTTTTTTATCTTGGTTCCATTGTTGAAAAAGATATGTACATATTCTACACTAGTGGGAGGCTAGCTGGTGATTGGTGTCTGCACACATGTCTCTTGTGATTGGCTGACTAGATGTGTTCAGCTATCTCTCAGTAGTGCATTGCTGATCCTTCAGCAAAGAATATAAAGGGAATTAAGCAAATTTGATAATAGAAGTACATTTTTTTAAAATTGTATGCTCTGTCTGAATCCCGAAAGAAAAACTTAGGCTTTAATGTCCATTTAATTAACCCTTTGCTGGGGTTAAATACATAGCACTACAGTGTTCCTAGTCTTAAAATGACATGATCTAATGGATTAGAGAATCATTTTAAGACTATAATTGTCACGCCGCTCCTCGGGTTCCGCCGCTCTGATCCGTTGCCATGGCCGTTGCCATGGACGCGGCGGTTGCTTCAGGTGCACGGCGATGATGTCATCGCTGCATGCCCTGTCTTTCCTGATGCCGGGTCCGGATCTCGCCTGTGCTCTCCTTAGCGCGAATTCTGCACCTATGTAAGTACCTCAGTTGCTCTCATCTTTGCCCAAGTATAGATGTTACTGTGTCTGCTCCTAGGTGCCTTTATTACTTAATTGCTGAATTGCCTTATCATTGCTGAACTCTGCCTGTCTGACCACTCTGCCTGTTTAAACCCTTGAATTGCCGGATTGCCTTATCATTGCTGAACTCTGCCTGTCTGACCACTCTGCCTGTTTAACTCTTGAATTGCCGGATTGCCTTATCATTGCTGAACTCCGCCTGTCTGACCACTCTGCCTGTTTAACCCTTGACTTGCTGGATTGCCTAATCATTACTGAACTCTGCTGTCTGACCTTTCTATTGGTTTACCCCTGAACTGCTAAACTGCTGGATTACCTTTTGTTGCTGACCTCTTCCTGACCATTCTATTGGTTTACCCTGAACTGCTATACTGCTGGGATTGCCTTTCTGTTGCCGAACTCTGCCAGTCTCTGCCTTAATCTTATTGTCATGAAGGACTATCCTGTCTACCGTCTATCTGAGATGCCTGAGGAAACAGCTAGCTGAGCTACACGTTGCAATATGTTAATACATTTGTTCTTATTAATTTGGGTGAAGTTTAACACCCTATGTTTTTTAATACTATTTTAAATAAATATATGTTGAATCATATGGAAGCCTGAGTCTGTTTTACCTGATCCACAACCTGGAATCCCTGGATCCCAACATCCTATTGAAGGTTCAGTGTTGCTGGGCCACTGTGTGTCCCCAGCTTGTGTCATTTAGCACACTTGGTGCTGCTCTCCTTGTGAGAATTATTTCAGTACAAGATCTGCATATTCCATCACCATCACAGTGTTGCACTAGGGGGCACCCTCTTTTTGTGATTGCTTTCACAGATTCCTGATTGTTGCCAATTATCCATGAGAGGAGCTGCCCACATTCTTCTGATTTGGTTCCATTTAGAATCTCAATCACTGATGGATTACAACCATTGATGAATACATCTGGACAACCCTGAACACGTGCCAAAAGCTCTTACAAAGACTCAGTTAAAGGGACAGTTTACTCAAAAAAATTCTCCCCTTTAATTTGTTCCCAATGATCCACTTTACCTGCTGGAGTGTATTAAATTGTTTACAAGTAGCTCCTTTACCCTTATATTGGCATTTGAAATAGTTGATTTAGCATGTGGTATCCCCACCTATTCTGAAAGTTTGTGGCCGCAGGTCCAAGCTATAGATAAGCTTTGTAAACACAGCCAGCAGAAGAGATTACACTCCCAGTGGGATATAGCAGAGATAAGGTAATAAAATGTTGATTTTCCATTGTTCTCTCTTTAAGTACTGGTGATTGTTTTAAGGACAGATATAAGATAAAGAAGCAGGTATATGTACACAATGTGATACAGTAATGAGATCTGATTATACCTACAAGCTCAACCCATTTTATAAGGTTGTGGCTTCAAAACACAAAATCAGAGCATTAATATACACAAATAAACCTTAAAAAGCTAATTTTCATACATTTTTACTGTGCAGTTGGTAAAAAAAGCAATTGTAAACACATTAAGGGGAGAACTATTTTACAGTACACTGTCCCTTTAAGATATACAGTATCTCTATAACTGTTTGTTATGTTTAAATGTTTGATTGCTTTGCCTGTTAGTGATATCATAGAAACTGATGCCAGAGTAAGGATAGATCACCTAAAATAGTTATACAAATATATATAGTTATACATAATTATACAAAATCAATATTTAATAGCAAACTAGCTTTTCAGAGCAAGCAGAAAAAATTGCTTAGTGATGGTAAACTTTAGCTACTGTAATCAAATGCCATATATGTAATCTTTTCTACAAAAAAGTATGTTTACCTTTTTTTAAAAATGTATCCATGAAAAAGGTTAAATCCATGCCTATAGTAATGTTTCTATTACACTGTTACGCCGGCCCACTGGCATAAACTCTGAAATCTTTTTTTATGACAATTCCAATAAACATCCAATTAGTGTGTTTGTCATAGGACACTCTTGAAGTCCAGCCCTTTCAAAGCCATTAGGAAGCCTTTAAAAGCCCTTAGGAAGCTCTCTATGACACAGCACAGCCAAAAGATGAAATGAAGGAAAAGAAGATACCAAGTAGGATTATAAATCTTTTATTATAAAATAAATACAGTATACACTTTAGAAAAAATGCAGTTTTGCTTGTACACTAATATATTTTTCATTGCAACATTATTAAAGTCTGAAATTTACCATCACTTTAACCCCTTATGGGTAAGTCCCTGGTCTGGCGTTTTGCGTTACAAATAGTGTGTTTTGCATTCAGAATAAATAATGCTAAGATTGCAAACAATAAATAACCTACAGTAGTAGCCAAGTAATCCCCCCCTCTTTTATAACAAATCAGCGAAGCTCCTTACCTAGTGGGGAGGAGCTGTTTGTAAGTTGTTTTTTTTCTGATTTGTGGCAGTGTACTCATTGATCCCTCAGAGAAGGTGTAGCAATCAGTCTTTGCCTAGACCTGCACTGAGTGATCAAGTACTTGTTGCACGCACAGCCTCACCGGCAGCTCCTCTCCATTAAAGGGACATGCAACACAAATTTTATCTTTCATAATTTAGAAAGAACATGCAATTTGAAACAGCTTCCCAATTTACTTCTATTATGTAATTTGCTTTGTTCTTTTGATAGCCTTTGTTGAACAGCATATCTAGATAGTCTCAGTAGCTGCTGTTTGGTGGCTGCACATAGATGTCTCGTGTGATTGGTTCACCCATGTGCATTGCTATTTCTTCAACAAAGGATATCTAAAGAATGAAGCAAATTAGATAATAGAAGTAAATTGGTTTCAAATTGTATTCTCTATATAAATCATGAAAGAAAAATGTTGGATTTCATGTCCCTTTAACTTGTGTCACACATGCCCCAGCTCAGCTGGCAGCCCTCCAAATCTCCTGGAGGGGGACATTTCCAGGGACAAACAAATCCAGGGACTGTCCCTTGAAATCAGGGATTGTTGGCAACGTTAATGGAAGGGTGAAGCTTAGCCCTGCAACCTTACTTTTTATAATTTTATACAGTCAGGGTCGAGCCCATGCAAATACTGGTGACTGTCTCTACAAGAGGACGTTGATGAGCTGAATTAGTGAGTGGTCAAGTGAAGCCCAAAATTAGGGTCACCTCCTGGGCTCACTCTAGCCTTGAAGGGTGGAAGAATGTACTTATATTATTATAGTAAACCAGTAAGTGGATTTGCATAACTAACAAAGGCATGATAAAAAGACAATGCAATAGCACTTAGTCTGACTTCAAATGAGTAATAGATTTTTTTTTTCTGACAAATTTCAAAGTTATGGCTATTTCCACCCCCCCCTGTATCATGTGACAGCCATCAGCCAATCACAAATGCATACACAAACCATGTGACAGCCATCAGCCAATCACAAATGCATACACAAACCATGTGACAGCCATCAGCCAATCACAAATGCATACACAAACCATGTGACAGCCATCAGCCAATCACAAATGCATACATGTATATTATGCGAATACTTGCACATGCTCAGTAAGAGCTGGTGACTGAAAAAGGGTAAATATTAAAAGACTGTGCACATTTTGTTAATGGAAGTAATTGAAAAGTTGATAAAATTGCTGCTCTATATGAATCATGAAAGTTTAATTTTGACTTGAGTGTCCCTTTAAGGGATGGAAAATAATGAATTCCATTTGCAATAAAATATATATTTAAAAAAAAAGTCTTTGTGCTATTCTGTATCCTTTTAGTGCTGTGCAGTTGGCTGTCATCCAAAGGTTGTGACTTTTTTTTTTTAGTCTATTGTGAATTCCGGCCTTGAATAAGACATAAAGTCGGAAAATTCAGAAGCAGATAATCAGACAGACTCGGCCTTGTATTGACTGAAAGGCGGTTTCCACTTTGCAAGACATAATAGAACAGTTAGCTCATTTTATTTGCAGACGAGGGCGTCAAGTGGAGAAGAAATAATAGATATGGAGAGAGATGAGATATTAAACAGATAGAACAAATTAGCAACTGGTAGCAAAAACAGAGATGACAATGGGAATACTTGAGAGCGCAATTGGATAATAGAGAAATAAGACTTTAAGAGACAGAGTGCTATAAAAATTTCTTCCCTTTTAGTATGTTCACAATAATTAATTTTACCTTCTGCAGTGTTTTCAATTTTTTTACATACAGATGATTTACCTTTATTTTGACATTTAAAAAAAATGTGTCCTTCCGGCCCTTACCTGCATCCTACTGGCCCTTACCTGCATGCTGCGTCCTACTGGCCCTTACCTGCATGCTGCGTCCTACTGGCCCTTACCTGCATGCTGCATCCTACTGGCCCTTACCTGCATGCTGCGTCCTACTTGTCCTTACCTGCATTCTGCGTTCTACCGGCCGTTACCTGCATCCTGTGATCTACAGGCCATTACCTGCATGCTGCGTCCTACCGGCCCCTTACCTGCATGCTGCATCCTACTGGCGTTACCTGCATCCTACCTGCCGTTACCTGCATCCTGTGCTCTACCGGCCATTACCTGCATGCTGCGTCCTACCGGCCCTTACCTGCATGCTGCGCCCTACTGGCCATTACCTGCATCCTACCGGCCCTTACCTGCATGCTGTGTCCTACCTGCCGTTACCTGCTTGCTGCGTCCCTATTGGCCCATTACCTGCATCCTGTGCTCTACAGGCCGTTACCTGCATGCTGCGTCCTATCGGCTATTATCTGCCTTGCTGGCCTCCTACCTGGCCATTACCTGCAATCCTACCGGTCGTTACCTGCATGCTGCGTCCCTACCGGCCATTACCTGCGTCCTACTGGCCGTTACCTGCTTCCCATGTCCTACCGGCCCTTACCTGCATCCTGTGCTCTACCGGCCATTACCTGCATGCTGTGTCCTATCTGCCCGTTACCTGCTTGCTGCGTCCTATCGGCCCGTTAACCTGCATCCTGTGCTCTACAGCCGTTACCTGCATGATGCGTCCTATCGGCCATTATCTGCTTGCTGCCTCCTACCGGCCGTTACCTGCATCCTACCGGCCATTACCTGCATGCTGCGTCCTACCGGCCGTTACCTGCTTGCTGCGTCCTACCCGCCGTTACCTGCATCCTGTGCTCTATAGGCCGTTATCTGCATGCTGCTTCCTACCGGACCTTACCTGCATGCTGCGTCCTACCGGCCGTTACCTGCAATGCTGCGTCCTACAGGCCATTACCGGCTTTCTGAGTCCCTACCGCCCGTTACCGGCTTCCTGTGTCTTACCCGGCCGTTACCTGCATGCTGCGTCCTACAGGCCATTACCTGCATGCTGAGCTCCTACCGGCCCTTACCTGCTTTCTGAGTTCCTACCAGTCATTACCTGCATGCTGCGTCCTACCGGCCCTTACCTGCATACAAATTAATGCTGACTATTACTTTTTTATTATATCATGTCAGCTATTCCTGGATACTGAGACCTTTATTGAGTTCAAAATGCCTAAAATTTAGAAAATAATCTTAGGGTTATGGAAATATTCTGTGGTAGAAAACAAAACGTAATCCACCATAGAAAATAATAATAATCATGTTTGAAACATTCACTCACTCACCCTTATTTGCAATATACACAAAACACCACTTCATTCTGCTTCCTTGTTGATATATTGCTCGCTCCAGAGAAATAAGAAAAAGAAACCACACAGAATTTATGAATACTGATTTATTGACAGAATAAAAACAAAATGAGGGCTGTGTTTTGTTTTTTTGGCTTGTGCATATAAGATTTGTTTCCCCCTAACCTCAGTTTACAACTCTGAGACTGCAGTCACAAGTAGATGAGCCTATCATTGTTCTTATAACAATTTAGCATTATCTTCCCATAATCCCTCACTTCATTCCATTCCCTTTTTTCAAACAACAGCCCTTACTTGGCGATGAGAAAACAAAACAAATAAGAATAAAAAAATCACCTCCCTATAAAAGTGACAAGCTGTACGATACAGCAGTGATGAGTATGACCTGATAATGAACATGAAGCACTGCAGACTGTATAATGATGATAAGTATCTATACAACAATAATGAAAACGCCACAATATATAATTGTTCTTACTATTGTTAACCTGATAATGAAAATGCTGCACTGAATAATGATACTATCTACACGGATATGATCACGCTGCACTGTATAATGATCATGAGTATCTATACACTGATAATGATCACGCTGCACTGTATAATGATCATGAGTATCTATACACTGATAATGATCACACTGTACTGTATAATGCTGATGAGTATCTATACACTGATAATGATCACACTGCACTGTATAATGATGATGAATATCTATACACTGATAATGATCACACTGCACTGTATAATGATGATGAGTATCTATACACTGATAATGATCACACTGCACTGTATAATGATCATGAGTATCTATGCACAGATAATGATCACACTGCACTTTATAATGATGAGGAGTATCTATACACTGATAATGATCACGCTGCACTGTATAATGATCATGAGTATCTATACACTGATAATGATCACACTGCACTGTATGATGATGAGTATCTATATACTGATAATGAACACGCTGCACTGTATAATGATGATGAGTATCTATATGCTGATAATGAACATACTGCACTGTATAATGATGTGAGTATCTATACACTGATAATGATCACACTGCACTGTATAATGATGTGAGTATCTATACACTGATAATGAACACGCTGCACTGTATAATGATGATGAGTATCTATACACTGATAATGATCACACTGCACTGTATAATGATGATGAGTATCTATACACTGATAATAAACACACTGCACTGTATAATGATAATGACTATCTATACACTGATAATGATCACACTGCACTGTATAATGATGATGAGTATCTATATACTGATAATGAACACACTGCACTGTATAATGATGATGAGTATCTATGCACTGATAATGATCACACTGTACTGTATAATGATGATGAGTATCTATACACTGATAATGATCACACTGCACTGTATAATGATGATGAGTAGCTATACACTGACAATGATCACATTGTACTGTATAATGATGATGAGTATCTATACACTGATAATGAGCACACTGCACTTTATAATGATGATGAGTATCTATACACTGACAATGATCACATTGTACTGTATAATGATGATGAGTATCTATACACTGATAATGAGCACACTGCACTGTATAATGATGAATAGTATCTATACACGGATAATGAACACACTGCACTGTATAATGATGATGAGTATCTATACACTGATAATGATCACACTGCACTGTATAATGATGATGAGTATCTATACACTGATAATGATCACACTGCACTGTAAAATGATGATGAGTATCTATACACTGATAATAAACATGCTGCACTATACAATGATGATGAATATCTATACACTGATAATGATCACACTGCACTGTATAATGATGATGAGTATCGATACACTGATAATGATCACACTGCACTGTATAATGATGATGAGCAACTATACACTGATAATGATCACACTGCACTGTATAATGATGATGAGTATCTATACACTGATAATGATCACACTGCACTGTATAATGATGATGAGTATCGATACACTGATAATGATCACACTGCACTGTATAATGATGATGAGCAACTATACACTGATAATGATCACACTGCACTGTATAATGATGTGAGTATCTATATACTGATAATGAACACACTGCACTGTATAATGATGATGAGTATCTATGCACTGATAATGATCACACTGTACTGTATAATGATGATGAGTATCTATACACTGATAATGATCACACTGCACTGTATAATGATGATGAGTATCTATACACTGATAATGAGCACACTGCACTGTATAATGATGAATAGTATCTATACACGGATAATGAACACACTGCACTGTATAATGATGATGAGTATCTATACACTGATAATGATCACACTGCACTGTATAATGATGATGAGTAGCTATACACTGATAATGATCACACTGCACTGTATAATGATGATGAGTATCTATACACTGATAATGATCACACTGCACTGTATAATGATGATGAGTATCTATACACTGATAATGATCACACTGCACTGTATAATGATGTGAGTATCTATACACTGATAATGATCACACTGCATTGTATAATGATGTGAGTATCTATACACTGATAATGAACACACTGCACTGTATAATAATGATGAGTATCTATACATTGATAATGATCACACTGCACTGTATAATGATGTGAGTATCTATACACTGATAATGATCACACTGCACTGTATAATGATGATAAGTATCTATACACTGATAATGATCACACTGCACTGTATAATGATGGTGAGTATCTATATGCTGATAATGATCACACTGCACTGTATAATGATGATGAGTATCTATACACTGATAATGATCACACTGCACTGTATAATGATCATGAGTATCTATACACTGATAATGATCACACTGCACTGTATAATGATCATGAGTATCTATACACTGATAATGATCACACTGCACTGTATGATGATGAGTATCTATACACTGATAATGATCACACTGCACTGTATAATGATCATGAGTATCTATACACTGATAATGAACACGCTGCACTGTATAATGATCATGAGTATCTATACACTGATAATGATCACACTGCACTGTATGATGATGAGTATCTATACACTGATAATGATCACACTGCACTGTATAATGATGAGTATCTATACACTGATAATGATCACACTGCACTGTATAATGATGAGTATCTATACACTGATAATGAATCACACTGCACTGAATAATGATCATGAGTATCTATACACTGATAATGATCACACTGCACTGAATAATGATAATAAGTATCTATACACTGATAATGAGCACACTGCACTGTATAATGATGATGAGTATCTATACACTGATAATAATCACACTGCACTGTATAATGATGATGAGTATCTATACACTGATAATGAACACACTGCACTGAATAATGATCATGAGTATCTATACACTGATAATGATCACACTGCACTGAATAATGATCATGAGTATCTATACACTGATAATGATCACACTGCACTGTATAATGATAATGAGTATCTATACACTGATAATGAGCACACTGCACTGTGTAATGATGATGAGTATCTATACACTGATAATGATCACGCTGCACTATATAATGATAAATAGTATCTATACACTGATAACGATCACACTGCACTGTATAATGATGATGAGTATCTATACACTGATAACGATCACACTGCACTGTATAATGATGATGAGTATCTATACACTGATAATGATCACACTGCACTGTATAATGATGATGAGTATCTATACACTGATAATGATCACACTGCACTGTATAATGATGATGAGTATCTATACACTGATAATGATCATACTGTACTGTATAATGATAATGAGTATCTATACACTGATGAGCATACTTCGCTGTTTAATGATGAGTATCTATACACTGATAATAAACATGCTGCACTGTATAATGATGATGAGTATCTATACACTGATAATGAGCACACTGCACTGTATAATTATTATGAGTATCTGTACACTGATAATGACCACACTGCACTGTATAATGCTGATGAATATCTATACACTGATAATGATCACACTGCACTGTATAATTATGATGAGTATATGTACACTGATAATGAACACACTGCACTATATAATGATGATGAGTACCTATACACTGATAATGATCACACTGCACTGTATAATGATGAGTATCTATACACTGATAATGATCACACTGCACTGTATAATGATGATGAGTATCTATACACTGATAATGAACACGCTGCACTGTATAATGATCACACTACACTGTATAATGATGATGAGTCGCTATACACTGATAATGATCACACTGCACTGTATAATGATGAGTATCTATACACTGATAATGATCACACTGCACTGTATAATGATGATGAGTATCTATACACTGATAATGATCACACTGCACTGTATAATGATGATGAGTATCTATACACTGATAATGATCACACTGCACTGTATAATGATGATAAGTATCTATACACTAATAATGATCACACTGCACTGTATAATGATGATGAGTATCTATACACTGATAATGAGCACAGTGCACTGTATAATGATGATGAGTATCTATACACTGATAATGAACATGCTGCACTGTATAATGATGGTGAATATCTATACACTGATAATAAACATGCTGCACTGTATAATAATGAGTATCTATACACTGAGAATGAACACGCTGCACTGTATAATGATGATTAGTATCTATACACTGATGAGCACACTGCACTGTATAATGATGATGAGTATCTATACATTCATAATGATCACACTGCATTGTATAATGATGATGAGTATCTATACACTGATAATGAGCACATTGCACTGTATAATAATGATGAGCATCTATACATTGATAATGACCACACTGCACTGTATAATGATGATAAATACCTATACACGGATATGAACACACTGCACTGTATAATGATGATGAGTATCTATACACTGATAATGAGCACACTGCACTGTATAATGATGATGAGTATCTATACACTGATAATGAGCACACTGCACTGTATAAAGATGATGAGTATCTATACACTGATAATGAGCACACTGCACTGTATAATGATGATGAGTATCTATACACTGATAATGAACACGTTGCACTGTATAATGATGATGAGTTTCTATACATTGATAATGAACATACTGCGCTGTATAATAATGATGAGTATCTATACACTGATAATGAGCACACTGCACTGTATAATGATGATGAGTATCTATACACTGAGAATGAACACGCTGCACTGTATAATGATGATGAGTATCTATACACTGATAATAAACATGCTGCACTGTATACTGATAATAAGTATCTATACACTGATAATAAACATGCTGCACTGTATACTGATATCTATACACTGACAATCAACACAGTTCATTGTATAAAAATGTGACTATCTATACACTTTGAATTATCATGTTGTAATGTATAATGACGCTGTACATCTATTCACTGATAATGAAAGTGCTGCACAGAAGGCATTTATGCTGTGGTGTATAAAGATGCAGAGTATCTGTACAATGATGAAAAATACACACTTTAACTGTATAGGTCATACTCATACCTGGTATATCAGACAGCAAACACAGTTTAAGGGGCTTTGACATCCATTTTCAAAATATTAATCCCCCCATAAGATACAGATATAAAACACACACAAATATTAAAATATTTAAAATAAGTGCAAAACACAGTGCATTGTTGAAGCAAATATGCCCCGTCTGGGCTATGATGATTTCTTATCTGTCCTTGCAGATAAGAACTCAAGTTCCAGAAACATTCGCTAGTAAGAAATATGGCAACATATATACACAAATTTTTTTGTAGTAAAAAAAACACCTTTTGTGGGGGGAAAAAAAATGTTTCTTTCATAAAAGCAAAAACATTGTCCACTTCAGAAAATTACAGGGAGTGCCAACCCTGGTGAATATTTTTGTTGTTGTTTTTTTTTTCCTCCTAACACAAATTTCTTTACAAAATTAAAATTATTAAAAAGTATATTAAAAAAAATCCAAATGAGTTGTAGATAAAATACTCACTGGTAATACTAATTGGTTCAACCAGTATTAAGACTTAGTTTGAACCAGTATGCCCTTTTGTTCAGTGGCGCTTTGTAACAAGCACTGGCGAATAAGTTTACCAGAGTATTAACTAGTTTACCAGTACCTTTAACTAGTTCAGCAAGAAACTGATTAGTTTTACCAACATTGTTAACTAGCTAAGAGATAAGTAACAATAACTAGTTTCATTTTAAATACACCAGTATGTATTACTTGTTTAGTTGCTAATAAATTAAGGAAAATAACGATATTGAGAATTAGTTTAGTGGTTGGTCACTGTTAAATCTAACTACAGCTAGTTACAGTATAGATTACTATTAGACCAGATATCCATAGGAACATTTTGCATATTGTTGTGCAACAAAAAGCCAATTGTGTGCTATTTTACTACCTCATACATCGTTATTAGTTTTTGTGTTTTTATTTCTCAAATACAATCAATTTCTTCAACTCTCTCACTAGCTAGTTTTTGTGTGTATAAAAAGACTAGTTAACTGTTACTATTTACACTAATAAAATGAACTAGCTTCAGAGATAACTATCTATATTAACTAGCTCAACTGTTTGAGTATGAACCCTAACCAGTTCTACTGGTAAAACTAACCAGTTCCAGTGATACTCATCACTACTGACAATTGTAAACTTAATCCAGTTCAAGAAGTAACCACTACTGGTTAACATTGTAGAATTAACCATTATACCTGATAATGTTTACTTGTTCCACTACTGTAATTAACTAGCCACCATTTCTAGTTCAGAATGTGATCACCGCTGGATTCACAATGGAAACCATAAACAAGGTGCTGGATTGAGAGTATTAACTGTTGTCACTTAATAAGTGACTAGTTGTACAGGTGACTGGTGCTTGGTACCCAAAGGACTTTGTGATGACCTCTCAGCGCTTACAAGACTCATCTGCAATGACAAAAAGTAGGACAGTTATATAGGAGGGGGAAGTGGGCAGATTTTAGGAGGAGGTAACAGAAATCGAAGAAAAAGAAGTGAATGATATAGAAACCAAAAAAAACTATTAAAGGGACATAAAACAGTATGAACTAACATAAGTTTCTAAATATATAATGCAGCCAAAGCCTACCTGCAAAATGGTTTCTGTTTTAACCACAATGAACCCCTTTAATTCATAGGCTTGTTTGCAGCAAACCCCCCCTGGGCATTTCTATATATAGAAGGTGCTATCCAGGCCATAGCTTTGGCAGAATGCACCCGTGCACATGCACAGTAGGGGCAGAGTCACATGGCACCTAACTAAAGCAGTGCACAGTATAATGTGGAGGCTTTCACAAAGCATGTGACATTATCCCCATGGAAACAAGCAAGCCTCTTGGCAACCAAAAATAGCAGTACCTGCTGTCCCCCCTCAACCCCCCATTATTTGCATAAGTAATTATCCTCACATGCACACTTTGTTATATGATAGCAAAAGATTTGGACTAGAACACTGATAAGGGGGGTGGAGCAAGCTACACTTGGCAACACTAAAGTGTAAGTAAATTTGTAGATTTTTGGAAATTTTATTAAAATACTTTTTTTCCCCCACACTTACTTTTTTACTTTAAAATGTTTATGGCACTTTAAAGGATAATGAAACGCAATGTTTTTATTTCATTATACAGCTAGAGCATAGAATTTTTTTTAAGAAAAAGCAAATGAATTTGTTTTCATAGTATTCTTTGTTGTAGCTAAAAAGAAAAGAGAGAGGCACTCAACTGAGAATGAACGTCAAAAATGTATTTGTTTTAAGTGTTAATAGAAAGTACACACCCAATACTGCTGTATGTGTTATAGGTTAAATTGAAATAGCTTTATTTACAAAATTTTCCAGACCAAAAATAAATTTTTAAAGGGAAAGTGTACTGTAAATATTTATCCCCTATAATATGTTCCCAATTAACCATTTTACCTTTTGGCGTGTAATACCTTTTAATTTTGTCATTTGAAATAGCGGCTTTTGCCCTTTGAAACCACCTAAACTGAAAAATTCAATACTGCATTATCGGCTATAGAAAACTTATGTAAACAAGAATCAGCAGAAGAAACCACATTTCCCAAAGATGAGTGGGAGAGATGGGTACTAAAATGTTTATTTTTAATTGCTCAAAGTATTGGCATTTGTGTATACAGACAAACATAAGATAAATAAACCTTTGTGTATAGATAAAATAATACGATTATGATGTTTTCTCTCCCTGCAAGCTCAGTCAGTTTGACTAGGTGGTGGTTTCTATAATCAAAAACAACTATTTAAATAAACCTAAAGGAGTAATTTCCCATTAATGTTATACTATGAAGCTAGTAAAACGAGTAATTGGAAACACCTTAAAGGGGAAACCAATTTTACAGAACACTGTCCCTTTAAATTTTGCTCTTTCATATGAATGATAGATACATGTTGAGTACAGTGTTCTTTTAAATTAAAAGTATTAGGAACTGCAACTAATAGGTATCTATAGCTTACTGGCTCACAGAGACAACCAAAAAATTTGGTTTATTCAGCACACGAAAATCAGTTAAAAAAAAATATTGTTTAAATACACTAAGCAGAGATTTTTTTTATTTTTTATTAGTACAACATCCCTTTAAAGGGACACTCAAATAATAATAATAAAAAAAAAAAAACTTTTATGATTGAGAAAGAGCAGCAGTTTTAAGACACTTTCCAATTTAATTCCATTATTACATTTTGCACAGTCTTTTTATATTCACACTTTCTGGGAATCAAGATCCTACTGAGCATGTGCACAAGCTCACAGGGTATACGTATACTGGTCTGTAATTGGCGGATGTCTGTCACATGGAAGGTGGAGCGGAAAATGGGAGAAAAATAAATTAATGTATTTTTTATCATGTACTTGTTAATTATGTAATTATTCTGCATTTATTGGTTCTTTAAAGCAGGGGTCAGCAACCTTGGGCCCCCAGATGTTTTGGAACGACATGATGCTGAGAGACACTCTTTAGGCTGTCTGAGCATCATGGGAAATGTAGTTCCAACACATCTGCTTTAAAGCAAGAGAAAATGCGCCATACTCACCTACAATCAGTGCTTTCCTCCTCATGATACTCCCCAGGAGAGCGCTTTCCTCCTCTTCATCCTCTTCAGGTTGAGCAGAAGGCACAGTGGCTTCTGGTTCTTCCGGAGGTCCAAACTCTAACAGGAGGGAACTTTCAGAGGGGTATTCATAGGTGCACTCTAGCTCCGACTCAGGAAATGAGATGTTCATCTGCAGACAGAGGGCACAAAAACAGTAAGGACATTACACAAAGATACAAGGCAATGGTCACTTGTAGGTAAAGCAGGGGCCGACACACTTGTCACAGATTTAAAGGGATGTGAAAGACAACATTAAAGGGACATTTAACCAATACATTTCATGCACCTCCCACTAATCATGGGAACGGCCATTTTGGAACCTAGGTTACACTGCAGGTATCTGAAAGAGAGCTACTGTGTATGTGCACTGAAATGCAGATACATTTCAACATAGCAGCACCCATGATTAGAGGGAGGCGGAGAATAACCTTAATATTACATTTATTAAATATATTAAAGGGACACAAAACCCCAAAATTGTCTTTCATGATTCGGATAGAACATGCAATTCTAAACAACTTTCCAATTTACTTCTATTATAAGATTTACGTCATTCTCTCTGAATCATTTGTCGAAGGAGCAACATTGCACGACTTGGAGATAGCTGAACACATCAGGTGAGCCAACGGCAAGAGGAATATAAGCACAAATAATCCCCATACAAAATAAATGTTTTAGAACTCATTTTGTTAGCTAAATGTGTTATATTGAAATCCAGGGACACACACCTTGATAAACCTCTTAAAATGTTTATCTGGTGTTTTATGCTATAACCAGTTAGGGGCATTTATAAACAATCATCAGCACTGATCCTGCAAAGGCTGTGTAGCATGTTACAGGGTCTGATAAAATGCAGTGGGGACCTTTATAAGATGAGTGTTAGTGAGAAAATATAAAAATTAAAAATATAAAAGCAAACACCACTCTCTAGGGGGAGTGGGACCCCCCCCCCCCCCCCATCATTTTAAGTTTTTTAAAATTACAGAAATGGCAGGCATAATAAATATTTAAAAAGTATAGTAATGTGCTTCTAGTATGTGAAATGAAATGTTATAAAGCTCTGTGATGTTCCAGCAGGAAAGGGTTAAAGAATCTTGCCATTCTCTGTGTGTGCTGCTGGCGAGGAAATCGTCCGGAGTTGGTCTCTAGTAGGGAAGTGGTTATAAGTGGAACCCCATACTCAGCAGCTGCTTGACATGGGTGGGGATAAAAAAGGGAAATATCATTTTTTTTTTATTTAGTTCTCATAGAAAAGAGAAGCAAAAACTACTGCTCGGATGGTGTATTGTTTGGCAGAGGACTTGGCATGCAAGGGGTTAAGGAGTGTCTGGCCTGAGGGGGTTAAGCATGAGAGTCTGGCCTGAGGGGGCTAAGGAGGAGAGTCTGGCCTGAGGGGGCTAAGGAGGAGAGTCTGGCCTGAGGGGGCTAAGGAGGAGAGTCTGGCCTGAGGGGGCTAAGGAGGAGAGTCTGGTCTGAGGGGATTAAGCATGAGAGTCTGACCTGAGGGAGTTAAGGAGGAGAGTCTGGCCTGAGGGGGCTAAGGAGGAGAGTCTGGCCTGAGGGGGTTAAGGAGGAGAGTCTGGCCTGAGGGGGCTAAGGAGGAGAGTCTGGCCTGAGGGGGTTAAGCATGAGAGTCTGGCCTGAGGGGGCTAAGGAGGAGAGTCTGGCCTGAGGGGGCTAAGGAGGAGAGTCTGGCCTGAGGGGGCTAAGGAGGAGAGTCTGGCCTGAGGGGGCTAAGGAGGAGAGTCTGACCTGAGGGAGTTAAGGAGGAGAGTCTGGCCTGAGGGGGCTAAGGAGGAGAGTCTGACCTGAGGGAGTTAAGGAGGAGAGTCTGGCCTGAGGGGGCTAAGGAGGAGAGTCTGGCCTGAGGGAGTTAAGGAGGAGAGTCTGGCCTGAGGGGGCTAAGGAGGAGAGTCTGACCTGAGGGAGTTAAGGAGGAGAGTCTGGCCTGAGGGGGCTAAGGAGGAGAGTCTGACCTGAGGGAGTTAAGGAGGAGAGTCTGACCTGAGGGGGCTAAGGAGGAGAGTCTGGCCTGAGGGGGCTAAGGAGGAGAGTCTGACCTGAGGGAGTTAAGGAGGAGAGTCTGGCCTGAGGGGGCTAAGGAGGAGAGTCTGACCTGAGGGAGTTAAGGAGGAGAGTCTGACCTGAGGGAGTTAAGGAGGAGAGTCTGACCTGAGGGAGTTAAGGAGGAGAGTCTGGCCTGAGGGAGTTAAGAAGGAGAGTCTGACCTGAGGGAGTTAAGGAGGAGAGTCTGGCCTGAGGGGATTAAGCATGAGAGTCTGACCTGAGGGGTTAAGGAGGAGAGTCTGACCTGAGGGAGTTAAGGAGGAGAGTGTGGCCTGAGGGGGTTAAGCATGAGAGTCTGGCCTGAGGGGGTTAAGCATGAGAGTCTGGCCTGAGGGGGTTAAGCATGAGAGTCTGGCCTGAGGGGGTTAAGCATGAGAGTCTGGCCTGAGGGGGCTAGGGGAGGAGAGTCTGGCCTGAGGGGGTTAAGCATGAGAGTCTGGCCTGAGGGGGTTAAGCATGAGAGTCTGGCCTGAGGGGGTTAAGCATGAGAGTCTGGCCTGAGGGGGCTAAGGAGGAGAGTCTGGCCTGAGGGGGCTAAGGAGGAGAGTCTGACCTGAGGGAGTTAAGGAGGAGAGTCTGGCCTGAGGGGGCTAAGGAGGAGAGTCTGGCCTGAGGGGGCTAAGGAGGAGAGTCTGGCCTGAGGGGGCTAAGGAGGAGAGTCTGGCCTGAGGGGGCTAAGGAGGAGAGTCTGGCCTGAGGGGGCTAAGGAGGAGAGTCTGGCCTGAGGGGGCTAAGGAGGAGAGTCTGGCCTGAGGGGGCTAAGGAGGAGAGTCTGGCCTGAGGGGGCTAAGGAGGAGAGTCTGGCCTGAGGGGGCTAAGGAGGAGAATCTGGCCTGAGGGGGCTAAGGAGGAGAGTCTGGCCTGAGGGAGTTAAGAAGGAGAGTCTGGCCTGAGGGGGCTAAGGAGGAGAGTCTGGCCTGAGGGGGCTAAGGAGGAGAGCCTGGCCTGAGGGGATTAAGCATGAGAGTCTGACCTGAGGGGGTTAAGGAGGAGAGTCTGGCCTGAGGGGGCTAAGGAGGAGAGTCTGGCCTGAGGGGGCTAAGGAGGAGAGTCTGGCCTGAGGGGGCTAAGGAGGAGAGTCTGGCCTGAGGGGGTTAAGGAGGAGAATCTGGCCTGAGGGGGCTAAGGAGGAGAGTCTGGCCTGAGGGGGTTAAGGAGGAGAGTCTGGCCTGAGGGGGCTAAGGAGGAGAGTCTGGCCTGAGGGGGTTAAGGAGGAGAATCTGGCCTGAGGGGGCTAAGGAGGAGAGTCTGGCCTGAGGGGGTTAAGGAGGAGAGTGTGGCCTGAGGGGGTTAAGGAGGAGAGTGTGGCCTGAGGGGATTAAGCATGAGAGTCTGGCCTGAGGGGGTTAAGGAGGAGAGTCTGGCCTGAGGGGGCTAAGGAGGAGAGTCTGGCCTGAGGGGGCTAAGGAGGAGAGTCTGGCCTGAGGGGGCTAAGGAGGAGAGTCTGGCCTGAGGGAGTTAAGGAGGAGAGTCTGGCCTGAGGGGGCTAAGGAGGAGAGTCTGGCCTGAGGGGGTTAAGGAGTAGAGTCTGGCCTGAGGGGGTTAAGGAGGAGAGTCTGGCCTGAGGGGGTTGAGGGGGTTAAGGAGGACAGTCTTGCCTGAGGGGGTTAAGAAGGAGAGCCTGGACCGAGGGGGTTAAGGATGAGAGTCTGGCCTGAAGGGGTTAATCATAGGGTAGCCACATTGGCCATGTTTTGCTGGACACTTATGAGTTACACATACTGCAGTTTTGCTTATTTTTTTATAATATTGTGCTGATTGTCAGACTCCTAACCAAGCCCCAGAGTGTCAGCTGTAGACTGAAGTCTACAGATTCCTGCTTTCTCTTGTTTGTATAATGGGTCTTTTCATATGCAGGGAAGGAGAGAGTATCTGCCCCTTTCAGTGGGTGTCCCAGCCTAATCTCATCAACAGTGCTAAAATAAGAGCTTCTAAGTACGTTTTTAAACTGTTTTATACTGGATTTTTATATCGGTATCTGTGCATATTATTCTTTATAGTAGTGTCTATTACATGCAGTTATATGAAAACTGGTGTATACTGTCCCTTTAAGCATGAGAGTCTGGCCTGAGGGGGTTAAGGCAGAAAATCCCTTCTAATCTTAATTAGTTGGGCCTTTAACAAGATTTCGTCATCCAGGGTCATGGGAGTGGCTGTGGGGAAGCAGCGGGCAGCTGTGCTCTCTAGTATATTAGGGGTGGGGGAGAGTAAAATAAGCTGGGGCATAAGGAGAGAGAGAGAGAGAGAGAGAGCAGAGAAAAAGGAAATGACACAAGATAAAGAGGCAATAATGTATTCAAAGCCCAGATTAACCCAAGAATATTATGTAGATGTATTTTTAAAATTACATTAGTTTACAAATTGAAGCTATAAGTGTAAAGATTTAATTTATTTAAAAGAACAGTGTAATTTAAAAATGTTAATGTGTTTATAATGAGCTATAACAGCTGCAGAGCATAAAATGTATGGGACATTGATAATTTACATTTATTTTTATATATGAAATAGTTATCTCTGGTAATTCAAACCACAGCAATGGGTTGATCTTGCAGAGAGAGCCCCTCTCTCTATATTTACACAAAATCCATATGGTCTTATCTTAAAGGGCCACTGTAAGTAAATATTTTCTATGCTTGTTACTAACTAACAACCCCAAATACGCTTTTTATCAATAGCATTTCATTAACATATCTCTACCGTATATCAGAAATCTTGTCTGCAAATTTAATTGTTTTCCAAACCCACTCAGTGGGTATCCTTTGCTCTGTACCAATCCGTTTACAATACCTAGGTTTCAAAATGGCGCTTTAAACACAAAGTTATTGGTTTAAGTATTTTGAACATGCAGTGCTGAAAATAGTGGGCAGGATAACGTGACATCATCGGTGAATAAAAGATATAACTTTTAGAACGTTATGAAACTTCGTTTTGGAGAAAAACATAATTTATGCTTACCTGATACATTTATTTCTCTTGTAGTGTATTCAGTCCACGGATCATCCATTACTTATGGGATATATTCCCTTCCCAACAGGAAGTTGCAAGAGGATCACCCAAGCAGAGCTGCTATATAGCTCCTCCCCTCACATGTCATATCCAGTCATTCGACCGAACACAAGACAAGAAAGGAGAAACCATAGGGTGCAGTGGTGACTGGAGTTTTAATTAAAATTTAGATCTGCCTCAAAAGAGACAGGCGGGCCGTGGACTGAATACACTACAAGAGAAATAAATTTATCAGGTAAGCATAAATTATGTTTTCTCTTGTTAAGTGTGTTCAGCTCCACGGGTCATCCATTACTTATGGGATATCCAATACCAAAGCTAAAGTAACACGGATGATGGGAGGGGACAAGGCAGGAAAGTTAAACGGAAGGACCACTGCCTGTAGAAACCTTTCTCCCAAAAACAGCCTCCCGAAGAAGCAAAAAGTGTCAAATTTGTAAAATTTTGAAAAGGTATGAAGCGAAGACCCAAGTGCAGGCCTTGCAAATCTGTTCAACAGAGGCCTCTTTCTTAAAGGCCCAGGTGGGAAGCCACAGCTCTAGTGGAATGAGCTTGTAATTCTTTCAGGAGGCTGCTGTCCAGCCAGTCTCATAGGCTAAAGCGTATTATGCTACGAAGCCAAAAGGAGAGAGAGGTAGCCGAAGCTTTTTGACCTCTCCTCTGTCCAGAATAAACGACAAACAGGGAAGACGTTTGACGAAAATCTTTAGTTGCCTGTAAATAGAACTTCAGGGCACGGACTACGTCCAGATTATGCAAAGTAGTTTCCTTCTTTGAAGAAGGGTTAGAACATAATGAAGAACAACAATCTCTTGATTGGATATTCCTGTTAGAAACTACCTTAGGTAAGAACCCAGGTTTAGTACGCAGAACTACCTTTGTCTGAATGAAAAAGTCAGATAAGGAGAATCACAATGCAAGGCAGATAACTCAGAGACTCTTCCGAGCCGAGGAAATAGCCATCAAAAACAGAACTTTCCAAGATAACAGCTTTGATATCAATGGAATGAAGGGTTCAAATGGAACACCTTGAAGAACGTTTAAGAACTAAGTTTAAGCTCCACGGCGGAGCAACAGTCTTAAACACAGGCTTAATCCTAGCCAAAGCCTGACAAAAAGCGCTGAACGTCTGGAACTTCTGCCAGACGTTTGTGTAGAAAGAATTAGACAGAGCAGAAATCTGTCCCCTTTAAACGAACTAGCAGATAAGCCCTTTACTAAACCCTCTTGTAGAAAAGACAATATCCTAGGAATCCTACTTTACTCCATGAGTAACTCTTGGATTCGCACCAATATAAATATTTACGCCATATCTTATGGTAAATCTTTCTGGTAACAGGCTTCCGAGCCTGTATTAAGGTATCAATAACCGACTCCGAGAAGCCACGCTTTGATAGGATCAAGCGTTCAATCTCCATGCAGTCAGCCTCAGAGAAATTAGATTTGGATGGATGAAAGGACCCTGAATTAGAAGGTCTTCCTCTGAGGCAGAGGACCATGGTGGACAAGACGAAATTGCCCACTAGGTCTGCATTACCAGGTCCTGCGTGGCCACGCAGGCGCTATCAGAATCACTGATGCTCTCTCCTGTTTGATCTTGGCAATCAGCTCGAGGGGTAGCAGTGGAAATGGTGGAAACACATAAGCCATGTTGAAAACCCAAGGGGCTGCTAGAGCATCTATCAGCGCCGCTCCCGGGTCCCTAGACCTGGATCCGTAACAAGAAAGCTTGACGTTCTGGGCGAGACGCCATGAGATCCAGTTCTGGTTTGCCCCAACGATGAATTAGTTGAGCGAAGACCTCCGGATGAAGTTCCACTCACTCCCCGGATTAAAGTCTGGCGACTTAGAAAGTCCGCCTCCCAGTTCTCCACGCCTGGGATGTAGATCACTGACTGGTGGCAAGAGTGAGGAACTCTGCCCAGCGAATTATCTTGAGACTTCTAACATCGCTAGGGAACTACCTGGTTCCCCCTTGATGGTTGATGTAAGGCCACAGTCGTGATGTTGTCCGACTGACAATCTGATGAACCTTCAGTGTTGCTAACTGAGGCCAAGCTAGAAGAGCATTGAATATTGCTCTCAACTCCAGAATATTTATTGGGAGGAGTTTCTCCTCCTGAGTCCACAATCCCTGAGCCTTCAGGGAGTTTCCAGACTGCGCCCCAACCTAGAAGGCTGCATCTGTTGTTACAATCGTCCAATCTGGCCTGCGAAAGGTCATCCCCTTGGACAGATGGACCCGAGAAAGCCACCAGAGAAGATAATCTCTGGTCTCTTGATCCAGATTTAGTAGAGGGGACAAATCTGAGTAATCCCCATTCCACTGACTTAGCATGCATAATTGCAGTGGTCTGAGATGCAGGCGCGCAAATGGTACTACTGTCCATTGCCGCTACATTAAGCCGATTACTTCCATGCACTGAGCTACTGACGGGCGTGGAATGGAATGAAGGACACGGCAAGCATTTAGAAGCTTTGATAACCTGGACTCCGTCAGGTAAATCTTCATCTCTATAGAATCTATAAGAGTCCCCAGGAAGGGAAATCTTGTGAATGGTAATAGAGAACTCTTTTCCACGTTCACCTTCCACCCATGCGACCTCAGAAATGCCAGAACTATCTCTGTATGAGACTTGGCAATTTGAAAACTTGGACGCTTGTATCAGAACGTCGTCTAGGTACGGAGCCACCGCTATGGCCTCGCGGTCTTAGCACCGCCAGAAGTGAGCCCAGAACCTTTGTAAAATTCTCGGGGCCGTAGCTAACCCCGAAGGGAAGAGCTACAAACTGGTAAGGCCTGTCTAGAAAGGCAAAATCTTAGGTACCGATAATGATCTTTGTGAATCGGTATGTGAAGGTAGGCATCCTTTAAGTCTACTGTGGTCATGAATTGACCCTCTTGGATCATGGTAGGATGGTTCGAATAGTTTCCATTTTGAATGATGGAACTCTTAGGAATTTGTTTAAGATTTTTAGGTCCAATGTTGGGCTGAAGGTTCCCTCTTTCTTGGGAACCACAAACAGATTTGAGTAAAATCCTTGCCCTTGTTCAGTCCGCGGAACTGGGTGGATCACCCCCATTACTAAGAGGTCTTGTACACAGCGTAGAAAATGCCTCTTTCTTTATTTGGTTTGCTGATAACCTTGAAAGATGAAATCTCCCTTGTGGAGGAGAAGCTTTGAATCCAGAAGATATCCCTGAGATATGATCTCCAACGCCCAGGGATCCTGGACATCTCTTACCCAAGCCTGGGGCGAAGAGAGAAAGTCTGCCCCCCACTAGATCCGTTTCCAGATAGGGGGCCTTCTCTTCATGCTGTCTTAGGGGCAGAAGTAGGTTTTCTGGCCTGCTTTGCCCTTGTTTCCAGGACTGGTTAGCTTTCCAGCCCTGTCTGTAACGAGCAACAGTTCCTTCCTGTTTTGGGAGCGGAGGAAGTTGATGCTGGCTCCTGCCTTGAAAGTTACGAAAGGCACGAAAATTAGACTTGTTTGGCTTTGATTGGCCCTGTCCTGAGGAAGAGTATGACCCTTACCTCCAGTAATGTCAGCAATAATTTCTTTCAAGCCGGGGCCTGAATAAGGATCTGCCCTTTGAAAGGAATATTAAGCAATTTAGATTTAGAAGTCACGTCAGCTGACCAGGATTTAAGCCATAGCGTTCTGCGCGCCTGGATCGCGAATCCGGAGTTCTTAGCCGTTAGTTTGGTTAAATGTACAACGGCATCAGAAACAAATGCTTTAGCTAGCTTAAGCGCTTTAACCTTGTCCATAATCTCATCCAATGGAGCTGTGGCGAATGGCCTCTTCCAGAGACTCAAACCAGAATGCCGCAGCAGCAGTGACAGGCGCAATGCATGCAAGGGCTGTAAGATAAAACCTTGTTGAACAAACATTTTCTTAAGGTAACCTTCTAATTTTTGTATCCATTGGATCCGAAAAAAGCACAACTATCCTCCACCGGGTTAGTGGTACGCTTCGCTAAAGTAGAAACTGCTCCCTCCACCTTAGGGACCGTCTGCCATAAGTCCTCGTGTGGGTGGCGTCTATTGGAAACATTTTTCCTAAATATCGGAGGAGGGGAAAAGGGCACACCGGGTCTATCCCACTCCTTACTAATAATCTCTGTAAGCCCTTTTAGGTATAGGAAAAAACGTCAGTACACACCGGCACCGGCATAGTATCTATCCAGCCTACATAATTTCTCTGGAATTGCAACTGTGTTACAATCATTCAGAGCCGCTAATACCCTCCCCTAGCAATACACGGAGGTTCTCAAGCTTAAATTTAAAATTAGAAATCTCTGAATCCGGTCTCCCTGGATCAGATCCGTCACCCACAGAATGAAGCTCTCCGTCCTCATGTTCTGCAAATTGTGACGCAGTATCGGACATGGCTCTCACATCATCAGCGCGCTCTGTCCTTAACCCAGAGCTATCGCGCTTTGCCTCTTAATTCTGGCAATTTAGATAATACCTCTGTCATAACAGTAGCCATGTCTTGCAAAGTGATTTGTATGGGCGTCTCTGATGTACTTGGCGCCACAATATCACGCGCCTCCTGAGGCGGGAGGCGAAGGTACTGACACGTGAGGAGAGTTTAGTCGGCATAACTTCCGCCTCGTTGTCTGGTGATAATTTCTTTACAGATAAAGACTGACTTTTATTTAAAGTGACATCAATACATTTAGTACACATATTTCTATGGGGCTCCACATTGGCCTTCAAACATAGTGAACAAACAGATTCATCTGTGTCAGACATGTTAATAACAGGACTAGCAATGAGACTAGCAAGCTTGGAAAATACTTTCAAATAAGTTTACAAGCAATATAAAGAGACGCTACTCGCGCCTTTAAGAAGGCACAAAAAAACTGTCACAGTTGAAATAACAATGAACCAAATCAGTTATAGCAACCAAATTTTCACAGTAAATGTATTAAGTTAGCAAAGCATTGCACCCACTAGCAAATGGATGATTAACCCCTTAATACCCAAAACGGATAATCAATTTAACAATTAACGTTTTTATCACAGTCAAACACACTGTCACAGGTCTGCTGTGACTGATTACCTCCCTCAAAATGAATTTTGAAGACCCCTGAGCTCTCTAGAGACGTCCTGGATCAAGGAGGAAGAAGCAGGAAGACTGTGACTGAATTTTTACGTGCGCAAAAAAGCGCTAAAATAGGCCCCTCCCACTCATATTACAACAGTGGGAAACCTCAGTTAACCGTTTCTATGCAGAAATATACGTCAGCCATGTGGAAAAAATCAATGCCCCAAAAAGATTTATCACCAAAGTACCTCACAAAAATGAATAACATGCAGTAAACGTTTTAAACATACATTTTAAAGGTTATGTAGAGTTATCAATAAGCCTGCTACAGTCGCTTCTACTGCAGTTAAGGCTCATACATTAGTTCAGTATTAACAGTATTTTCTTAGTCAAATTCCATTCCTTAGAAAATTACTTTACTGCACATACATTCATCAGCCATCAGCCTGATACCAGTCGCTACTACTGCATTTAAGGCTGTACTTACATTACATCGGTATCAGCAGTATTTTCTTAGTCAATTCCATTCCTTAGAAAAATATTACTGCACTTACCTCATTTGCAGGGGACCCCGCATGCTATTCCCTTTCTGAAGTTACCCCACTCCTCAGAATGTGCGAGAACAGCCAGTGGATCTTAGTTACTTCTGATAAGATCATAGAAAACGCAGGCAGATTCTTCTTCTAAATACTGCCTGAGAGAAAAAACAGCACACTCCGGTGCCATTTAAAATAACAAACTTTGATTGAAGAAATATTTAAGTATAAAACTCCACACTCCTCTCACGACCTTCCTACTTTGTTGAGAGTTGCAAGAGAATGACTGGATATGACATGTGAGGGGAGGAGCTATATAGCAGCTCTGCTTGGGTGATCCTCTTGCAACTTCCTGTTGGGAAGGGAATATATCCCATAAGTAATGGATGATCCGTGGACTGAATACACTTAACAAGAGAAATATAGGTCAGTAGGTTTTAATTAATGTTTATTAACTGTAATATGTTAGTTGTTTAGCTTAAAAATTATAACAGAAAGTAATCCTTTAATATACACACTTAGGGCCTGATTCGCTAAAGCTCTCTGGTCTGGTGAGATTTTACAAGATGCCTTTTCAGTATTACTGGGCCCTCCAGGGATTGTTTTAAAGGCAATTTTTAACTTGGGAACTTTATGTTAAGTAGAGACAAATACTCATTAATAACCACTGATTATTTTTCTCCATGCTAGTGAGTTTTTGAGAACAGGGCCCTTAGAGGGAACAATGGGAAGTAAACATTTTAGTAACTCTCTGTTCAACTCCCCACTGGGAGCATAATTTCATATAAACTTCCTGTCTAGATAGTTTTTCTACAGCCATGCTAGGACATGATACCCAAATGAAAGTGATGCAGCATAGCTGTAAAAAAGCTGACTGGAAAATATCACCTGAACATATTTATGTAAAAAATTAAGATATTTACCTCAAATTTCCTAAGTATTCACACCGCACTGTAAAGAGACTTAAAGCAGCGAGTCAGGATGTTAGTCCCTAGGACTTGCAAGGGAGTGTGTATCTGGCATGTTCAGCACAGTCATGTTATATCCCTATTCAGTTTAAGGAAGTTTACTATGAAATATCACGAGATTTCAGCAAAATATCACAAGATCAAAGCAAAGCATGACCTCAGCACTGCTGAAGCGGATTGGCTATTTTGTCCCCCCAACTTGCAGCTGGACAGCAGCTGAAGTATAACTGTTCACAGAGCACTTACTCTGGTGAGCTGAATAAATTGTGAGGTAAAATATCTTCTTTTTTTACATAGAGATGCTGAGGTGATATCTTCATGTCAGCCTTTTACAGTTATACTGCATCACTTTCAAGTGACTTAGCATACGAGTATTATGTCCCTTTAAGCATTGACATTTTCACTATAGGCAGTGATAACAAGCTGAAGCGGATTATATTTCAAATGACAAAATAAAGATAAAGCAGTCATTTTTAAACAATGTAATACACTCCAGCAGGTAAAATAGATAAATCACAGTGCACTGCCCCTATAAAGTACTTTACTTTCTATGAAGTAATAGGTGCCGCCATGTCAGAACGCAGGTTTTCCTCACAAACTGACATTTGCTAGACAAGTCCTGCTTCTATCCTCCAAATAAGGGAAGCAGAAGGTGCAGTTTCACTGCTGAAAAACAGCTGCAGCAAACAAGGTGTTAATGCTTTAAAAAAAAAAATTCACCTAGTATTTTAAAGAGATAGTAAAGTTAGAGTCATATAGTAACAATTAAACTTTTAATGATTCTGACAGAGCATGTCATTTTACACAACTTTCAAATGTAATTCTTTTTATCAAATCTGCTTAGTTCGCATTCTATCCTTTGTTGGAAAGCATACCTAGGTAGGCTCAGGAGCAGCAATACACTACTGAGAGCTAGCTGCTCATTGGTGGCTGCCCATATATAACTCGTCATTGGCTCACCGGATGTGTTTAGCTAGCTCCCAGTAGTGCATTGTTGCTCCTTTAACAAAGGAGAATAAAGCAAATTTGATAACAGAAGGAAATTGGAAAGTTGCTTAAATGGGACAGGTTGCCCAAATATTTTCTCTCCTTTAATTTGTTCCAAATGATCTTTTTTTCCTAATAACTAATTGATAATTTTCCATTATTCTCTCTAAGTATTGATCTTTGGTTTACAGACCAATATATATATATATAATAATATAATAATATTATAATAATAATAATATATATATAAGATATATAAGATAAGGAAGCAAGTGTGTGTACACAAAGTGATAACACAATGAGATCTCATTTTACCTGCAAGCTCAACCCATTGAAATAGGCTTTGGTTTCAAAGCACAAAACCGGCAATTTCATATACACAAATAAACCTGAAAATGCAATTTATCATCCATTCTATACTCTTCAGCTGGTATAACAAGTCATTAGAAATACATTAAAGGGACATTAAACACCAAATAAATGCTAGATAGAATGACACATTCAAAGAAAAGATTAGACTGAGAATAACAGGTAGATTTATTTTTTAAAGTTTCATTAGCTGTTTAAATATTGACAAACTAAATGTAACGTTTTAGTGTCTATAAAACAATGGGAGCTGCCATGTTGTAACTTAGGTTACCTTCTCTGCTGTGGCCAATTAGGGACAGTTATAAATAGGTCACTAGAGTGTGCAGCCAATGGCTGTGTGCAATATAACAGTGTTCTGCACTTCCTCTTCTAACAGGAACTGAAAAACTCACAATTTCAGAATGGAATTACAGGAAAAGGGGACAAAATAAATTATGAAAGTATATTGCAGAGTTTTTTTTTTATATATATATATATATATATATATACAATTTATCATTTTCTTTTATAATCTCAAAGTGTTTAATGTCCCTTTAAGGAAAAAAAAATAACAGTATACTGTCCCTTTTAAAATGGTATGTTCTATCTGAATCATGAAAGTTTAAATTTGACTTTACCGTGCTCTTAGTTGCAGAACAATCTTATAATTACAAGCTGTTCATTGCCTCTTAAATTCATCCTACGCCGTTTTACATTTAATCTTTTGCACATTAAAGCATTACTGAAACTTGTACTGTGTGTTTTGCTTCTTAAACACTAAACCATAATACAGCTAATGTATAACCATCGCTAAATGGCCTCAGTAGGAGAGATCAGATAGGAGCAAGCATTTTAATCCAGTATAATTTAAAAGCCCCTTTCATGACTCAGATGGAGCATGCAAAACCTCCATTATCAAACTGTGCACATTTTGTTTATATGCACACTTTCTGAGACAGCTCCTACTGAGCATGTGCAAGAGGGCGCTGTATATGTATGTGTTTTGTGATTGGCTAATAGCTGTCATATGATACAGGGGGAAGGTATAATGGAAACTGTTTTGAAATATACAGGAGCTTTCATGCAACCAATCTCTCAAGAGCAGGGGCTGTCATTCACACCCGGTCTGATCAGGACAGGGTGATTTAAAGGGACGTTGTACACTAGATTTTTCTTTGCATAAATGTTTTGTAGATGATCCATTTATACAGCCCACCTGGGAGTGTTTTTGTAACAATGTAAAGTTTTGCTTATTTTTTAATAACATTGTGCTGATTTTCAGACTCCTAACCAAGCCCCACAGTATTAGACTTAGTGCTAAACTGGGAGCTTCTAAGTAAGTTTTTAAAATGTTTTATACTGGATTTTTAGATCAATATCTGTGCATATTCTTTATAGTAGTGTCTATTACATGCAGTTATATGAAAATTGCTGTATATTGTCCCTTTAATGGCAGCTTCTTAAAAGGACATGAAACCTATCTTTTTTTTCTTTATGATTCAGATAGAGAACATTTTTTTAAATAAACTTTCCAATTTACTTATATTATCAATTTTGCTTCTTTCTTGGTAAGCCAATGACGAAAGGCATGTATGTGCAGCCACCAATCTGCAATTAGTTCACTGCTCCTGAGCCTACCTAAGTATGATTTTCAACAAAGGATAGCATAAATCAATTTTACTTGCTGGAGTTTACAAATAGCTCGGTTACCTTTATATTGGCGTTTAAAATAGCTGATTTTGTCTGTGGTATACAAATAATATACCTATACTACCTACCTATATTGAAAGTTTATACAGAAAAGCTGTGTAAACATAGCCAGCAGAATAAAGTATACTCCAAGTAGGAGGTATGAGAGATAAACAATAAAATTTTAATTTTCAGTTATTCTCTCTAAGTATACACACTTTGGTTTACAGAGATAATATAAAGAATCGTGTGTGTGTGCAGAAAGTGATAAAATAAAAATATCTGATTTCCCTGCAAGCTCAGCCCATTTTGTTGGGTTGTGGTTTCAAAGAACAAACATATTTATTTCATATACAAAAATAAACCAAAATAATGTATCATACATGTTATACTCTGCAGCTGATAAACAAGTTATTGGAAACACATTAAATGGACAGGAGACCCCAACATTTTCTTCCATGTTTTGGATAAATTTAAACAATTTTAAACAACTTTCCAATTTACTTTTATTATCAAATGTGCTTCATTCTCTTGTTATCCTTTGCTGAAGGAGCAGCATTGCACTACTGGCAGCTAGCTGAACACATCTAGTTAGCCAATCACAAGAGACAAATGTGTGCAAGCACCAACCAGCAGCTAGCTCCCACTAGTTTAGCATATGTGCATATTCCTTTCAACATTGGATACCAAGAGAATTAAGTACATTTAAAGTGTCTTAAAATGACCTGCTCTATCTGAATCATGCAAGTTTAAAGGGACATAAAACCCACATTTTTTCTTTCCTGATTTAGAAAGAGCATGCAATTTTAAACAACTTTCTAATTTACTGCATTCACGTGATGTCCTTTGCTGAAAAGCATATCTAGATAGGCTCACTAGCTGCTGATTGGTGGCTGCACATAGATGCCTCGTGTGATTGGCTCACCCATGTGCATTGTTATTTCTTCAACGAAGGATATCTAAAGAATGAAGCAAATTAGCTAATAGAAGTAAATTTGAAAGTTGTTTAAAATTGTATTCTCTATCTGAATCACGAAGGAACATTTTTGGGTTTGGTGTCCCTTTAATTTTGACTTTCCTATCCCTTTAAGGGAAAAACAAGTTAACATTACAATGTCCCTTTGGGTACAACTTCCTGACTTTTTGGGTTATTCCAAACGTTTTTGTATACAATCAATTTTGTCTGCTTCCTAAAAAAAAAAAACAGGAGTCTGTGGCTGGCTCCTGAATATTCTCGCTGGTTCCTAAAGAGATACGAGAGTTATACGTAGACAGAGCACGTCATTTTACTTCTATCGTGAAATGTACTTAGTATCCTTTGTTGAAAAGCATATGTAGGTATGCTCAGGAGCAGCAATACTGAAACCTAGATGGTGATTGGTGGCTGCAGTCACTAGTCGTTGGCTCACCAGATATGTTCAGATAGCTTCCAGCAGTGCGCTGCTCTAGAGCTGACTTTAACTGGGTATTTCACAGGGGATAAACACATAGTTATATACAAGCACATTACAGCATTTTCTTTTTACACTTTTATCTACCTTTAAAACAGAAATACATTTGTCAACTCCTGACTTCTAATACATTTTCATACACACACATTATATATACGCAGCATCCCACAAGTGATTACTCCCCTCACATTTTTGTAAATATTTTATTATATCTTTTCATGGGACAACACTGAAGAAATGACACTTTGCTACAATGTAAAGTAGTGAGTGTACAGCCTGTATAACAGTGACAATTTGCTGTCCCCTTAAAATAACTCAAACACATGGGGGCATATTTATCAAGCTCCGTATGGAGCTTGATGCCCCTTGTTACTGGCGAGCCTTCTAAAGACCGCTGCTCCATAACCTGTCCGCCTGCTCTTAAGAGGCGGACAGAACTCGCAAGAAATCAACCCAATCAAATACGATCGGGTTGATTGACACCCCCTGCTAGCGGCTGCGAATCTGCAGGGAGCGGTATTGCACCAGCAGCTCACCAGAACTGCTGGTGCAATGATACGCACGGTCATAATTAGGCCCCATAGCCATTAATGTCTAACCGTTGGCAACAAAAGTGAGTACTCCCCTAAGTGGAAATGTCCAAATTGGGCCCAAAGTGTCAATATTTTGTGTAGCCAGCATTATTTTCCAGCACTGCATTAACCCTCTTGGGCATGGAGTTCACCAGAGCTTCACAGGTTGCCACTGGAGTCCTCTTCCACTCCTCCATGACGACATCAAAAAGCTGGTGGATGTTAGAGACCTTGCGCTCCCCCACCTTCCGTTTGAGGATGCCCCACAGATGCTCAATAGGGTTTAGGTCTGGAGACATGCTTGGTCAGTCCATCACCTTTACCCTCAGCTTCTTTAGCAAGACAGTGGTCATCTTGGAGGTGTGTTTGGGGTCGTTATCATGTTGGAATACTGCCCTGCGGCTCAGTCTCCGAAGGGAGGGGATCATGCTCTGCTTCAGTATGTCACAGTACATGTTGGCATTCGGTTCCCTCAATGAACTGTAGCTCCCCAGTGCCGGCAGTACTCATGCAGGCCCAGACCATGACACTCCCACCACCATGCTTTACTGTAGGCAAGACACACTTGTCTTTGTACTCCTCACCTGGTTGCCGCCACACACGCTTGACACCATCTGAACCAAATAAGTTTATCTTGGTCTCATCGGACCACAGGACATGGTTCCAGTAATCCATGTCCTTAGTCTGCTTGTCTTCAGCAAACTGTTTGCGGGCTTTCTTGTGCATCATCTTTAGAAGAGGTTTCCTTCTGGGACGACAGCCATGCAGACCAATTTGATGCAGTGTGCGGCGTATGTTCTGAGAACTGACAGGCTGACCCCACCCCCACCCCTTCAACCTTTGCAGCAATGCTGGCAGTAAACATACGTCTATTTCCCAAAGACAACCTCTGGATATGATGCTGAGCACGTGCACACAACTTCTTTGGTCGACCATGGGTGAGGCCTGTTCTGAGTGGAACCTGTCCTGTGAAACTACTTTATGGTCTTGCCCACCGTGCTGCAGCTCAGTTTCAGGGTCTTGGCAATCTTCTTATAGCCTAGGCCATCTTTATGTAGAGCAACAATTCTTTTTTTCAGATCCTCAGAGAGTTATTTGCCATGAGGTGCCATGTTGAACTTCCAGTGACCAGTATGAGAGACCAAATAACACCAAATTTAACACACCTGCTCCCCATTGCCACCTTAGACCTTGTAACACTAACGAGTCACATGACACCGTGGAGGGAAAATGGCTAATTGGGCCCAATTTGGACATTTCCACTTAGGGGTGTACTCACTTTTGTTGCCAACGGTTTAGACATTAATGGCTGTGTGTTGAGTTATTTTGAGGGGACAGCAAATTCACACTTTTATACAGGCTGTACACTCACTACTTTACATTGTAGCAAAGTGTCATTTTTTCAGTGTTGTCACATGAAAAGATATAGTAAAATATTTACAAAAATGTGAGGGGTGTACTCACTTTTGTGTGATACTGTATATATATTCACAAGTTATTTTACTACACAGACACATTACATATATATATGTTCATACACACACACATATATATATATTCAAATCTTTATATATGTACAGTATATAGATTTCACTGTAGCTAAATTGCAGAAAACATTGACAAAATAAACTATAAAAATGCATTGCAGAATTGTTGTTTGATTTTATTACAAATAAGTATTTTATTGGTAATTTAATTTTAAGTTTTATGTTAAATATACAATGATATTTTTTGGGGAAAAGCAATGGTGCATTATGTTTGCAGGAAACACTAACAAACAACACATGCACAGGGTGCCATTAATTTGTTAAAAGAGGCACTAAATCTAAAGTGTAAATCTATCCCTGAGAGGGATTAAAGAACTGTCTGGGGGAGAAACATGTAGTCTAAAAAAGCATCAATAGAGAGGGGGAGGGTCAAGAGGGAGGGCAATACAGTAGATAAAGGAAACAAAAATATTCCTTGGAGGAAGATAAAATGGGGAGGGGTCACCAAAAAGTCACAAACAGATTTTTAGGACCCCCCCCTCTTTTATCAGGTTTTGTTATTGTCTAATAAATATCCAGTCTTATATCTGGAATGTACCATTCTGTATAGGTCAAATGTACCCCCCCCCCCTCTCTTTGATCAGGTTTGTAATTGTCTAATAAATATCCAGTCTTATATCTGGAATGTACCATTCTGTATAGGTCAAATGTACCCCCCCCTCTCTTTGATCAGTTTTGTAATTGTCTAATAAATATCCAGTCTTATATCTGGAATGTACCATTCTGTATAGGTGAAATGTATTCCTTCTTGGTCTGAGTAATAGAGTGTCTCTTTACAAATAAATACATAAATTCATAATAATAATGACTAATAATTATTACAGAAATATAGTGATTATAATAATAATAAATTAGGTGTATGACAGAAAAAAAGGAAACACAAGACAGAGAAAAAGGAATAGAAGATAAAAAAGGGAAAAAGAAAAAGGAAGACTGAGACCAGTGCTCCCCCTCTCACTAATCCTATTATATAGACTCACAGTGATTAATGGGAGAGTCTATTAGCTCATTTCCATTTAACCCTTCCCCTCCCAGCTCTCTTTGCTTTCTCCTGTTATGCTCTTTCAGATTGGTCTCTTCCTGCCCCCTCTCCCCACCTCTTCTCTGCATTTTACACATCTGAGTAATGTCTGTCTGCCCCTCCAGCCCAAGGGACTTTTCTGTCTATAACCTCCCCCCCTTTACTTCCAGCTGACTTTCCTCCTTCCATGCTCCCAGCTGTCTTGTGCTGCCTCAGTCCGGAGAACTCCCCCTGTTCTACCCACTGTATATTAGCTATAGCTCCTCACTTCTGATCTCTCTGCTAATCTTGCACGTGCTCAGTAGGAGCTGGTGTCTCAGAAAGTGTGCACGTAAAAAGACTGCGGTTAATGAAAGTAAACTGGAACCAAGGCCGGATTGGCCTACCAAGATACCAGGAGATTTCCCTGTGGACTGCAGCAGCTGGGGCTGGAAAGCTACAATTTAAAGGGGTGAACAATGAATGCAATTGGGTTGTAGGGTGCCTACAATCTGGCACTTTAAAACAAACTAATATAATTCTTGAAAACATATTGGGGGAAGGAGTGTCCCAGTAATCCCCTTTGAGAAAATGGTTTGTGTGCACTGTGCATTATGCTAAGTCAACGGAAAATAGGGCTGGTTCCAAATTTTCCAGAGTTGCTTCCCCCCCCCAGTCCCGTCTTGGCTGGAACTTTTTTTAATTGCATGCCCTATCTGAATCATGAATGATTTAGGGTCCCTTAACTCCTATAATAAGGAGTGTCATAAGGATGTATTCACCAATCACGATCATGCTCTAACCCTCCAATCCCCCCTCCACCACCCACCCTGGTGCTAACCTCCTAACAGCAATTAGGTGCAGCTGTCACTAATGAACCAGGATAGAGAAAATACTTCAAACTCACAGCCTCTGTACTGACACTTTACCATTTTCTGTTACACTTTCCAAATCCTCATTTGCCCCCCCACACATTTCACTCAGTCTCAGTTTACCCTGCCTTATATCAGACACATTTCCCTTCTCCATTACCTTCTGTGTCCATTCCCTCTCCTTTAGATTGTAAGCTTGAGAGCCTTTCTACCTGTACTTTGTATTTAAAGTGAACTACTACTGATTGTGCTCAAGCGCAGGGCATTTCTCTCCTTTTGTATAACTCAACTATTGCTCCTACAACTGTAATGTACCCCTACTGTACTTGTTTGTTTGTGTATGTAATGCATCCCTGTAATGTTTTAGTATTACTTGTATAGCGTTGCGTAATCTGTTGGCGCTTTATAAATACCTGATAATAATAATAATAATAATTATGCTCGGGAATGGTGCATTAGCCCACTTGGTGCATAAATTTATCTGTGTTTTTAACTCTGCAATAAGGAGTGGCATACTGATGTATCCGCCAATCACGATCATGCTCAGGAATGGTGCAGTAGCCCTCTTGGTGCATGACTTTTAGAACAACAATTTTAAGCAACTTTCTAATTTACTCCTATTATAAATTTTTCTTCATTCTCTTGGTATCTTTATTTAAAAAAACAGGAATGTAAGCTTAGAAGCTGGCCCATTTTTGGTTCAGAACCCTAGGTAGCGCTTGCTGATTGATGGCTTATTCTTCTAAAAGTGCAAAACATTGAGATACGAACGGATTTATTCTTGTGAAAGTGTAACACACTAAAATCTGAATTTGTACAGCTGCATTTTCACAAGAATAAATCTGGCTCCAAAAATTTTAAGAATGCGGTAGCATTCGGGTCGGACCGAAATAGCCAAATGCACATCCCTACTGTTGACCCAGTAAGTCAATGTTTTTACCCTTACAAAATGCCACTTGTGAGCCACAGAGAACTGCTGGTCCCAAGTGCGTACGGACATTGAGCTAATCAGCAGCGGTAGTCACATGACCCAGCTGTGTAGCTACTGCTACTGATTGTGGTCACAATCTGTTTTCCGCTTGGGACTAGCAGTTCTCTGTGGCTCCTAAGCAATACTTTAACCGTTTAATACCTTTGCAAGGGTTAAACACAGACTTGCAACATCCAACCCCTTTCAATCTTATATCAAACTTAATGCAATTTCATTCATTTGTTTTTCCCCTTTTTCTGTAAGGAACAGTTTATCCAAAAATCGTGTCCCCTTTTATTTGTTTCATTTTACCTGCTGCAGTGTATTAAATTGTTTACAAATAGCTCCTTTACCTTTTATATTAGCAATCAAAATAGCTGCATTTGCCCGTGGTATCCCCACCTATACTTAAAGTTTCTATAGAAAGGCTGTAGAAAAGATATGTAAACATAGCCAGCAGACGAAATTACACTACCAGTGGGATGTAGGAGAGAGAAGCAATAAAATTATAATTTTCAATTGTTCCCTCTGAGTATTGGGCTTTGAAAAGGCCGGATTGGCTTACTAGGATAGCAGGAGATTTCCCGGTGGGCTGAAAAGCTACAATTTAAAGGTGTGATTAATGGATGCAACATGGTTGTAGATGACCTGTATAACAACAATCTGGCACTTTTTTAAAAACAAACTTATATAATAAAATTCTGAAAAAAAAAATATTGGGGGAAGGATATCCCCTTTGGGGAAAAATGAGGCGTGCACATTCTACTGACTCAACAAAAAATAGGACTGGAATCCAAATTTTCCAGGGCTGCTTTTTATTCCCACTCCGGCCATGGTTTTGTTTACAGAGATAATATAAAGAATCGTGTGTGTGTACAGGAAGTTATAAAATAAGGAGATCTGATTTCCCTGCAAGCTCAACCCATTTTGATGGGCTGTGGTTTTAAAAGAAAAAAAAAACAGTTATTTAATTATCAAAAATAAACCTAATGAAGATTTTTTTTCACAATGTTTTACTCTGCAGCTGGTATACCAATTTGGAAATCATGAAAGAAACATTTTGGGTTTCATGACCCTTTAAGGAAAAAAACTATTTACAGTACACTGTTCCTTTAACTCTGAAATGTGTTGGTTTTCTCAATTCAACTGAGTTTCTACATAGTAATGTTTGTCTCCATGATGAAACTTCCCATATCTCTCTGCTGGGGATAATTAAGGACAGAAATGAAAAATACGCAATTAAAGAGTGTTCAAACAAGGCTGTGTGAAAACTCTGTTAGATAGTCCTATGTTTCACACAGCCTTGTTTGCACATTATCTTTTGTTGCCTGTTTTATATATGTCCCTAATTGTCCTCAGTAGAAGAGATAGATAAGAGGAAAACCTAGGTTCCAAGAAGATGGCATCTATTACTTTATTGAAACTAAAATACTTACATAATGGGACATAAAAACCCCAAATGTTTTTTGTGTGATTCATATAGAGCATTTAATCAACTTTCCAACTCTCTTCTATTATTTAATTTTCGTCATTCTCTTGGTATCCTTTGTTGAAAACCATATCTAGGTAGACCCAGGAGCATAAATGCACTACTGTGCTCTAGCTGCTGATTTACTAGCTACGCTTACTGTATATGCCTCTTGTCATTGAGTCACCTGATGTGTTCAGCTAGCTCCCAGTACTGCTCCTTCAACAAAGGATACCAAGCGAATTAAGCATATTTGATAACAGAAGGGACAGTCTATTGTGATTTTTTTGTCTCCTTTAATGTGTTCTCAAAGATCCTTTTTACCCTCTGAAGTGTATTAAATTGTTTACAAATAGCTCATTCACCTTTATTTTGCCATTTCAATTACCTGTATTTGCCTGTTGTATCCTCACCTATACTGAATATTTCAGTACTTACGTACAGGTTATATAAATGCTATGCAAAAAAGAAGGTTTAGAAAAATATTACACTCCCAATGGGTGGTGGGATTACCATGTTTATTAATCAGCTGATTATTTAATCTGTGCTCCAGTCCAGATTTCCTGAAAATCTGGCCTCTAATTACCCCTACTCTAAATATTGCTCTCACTGTATATAGAGAGAAAAGAAAAGGGGCATTTTGTGTAGATAGATATATAAGCTAATGATGTCTGCTCTCTATGCAAACTCAGCCCATTTTGATAAAGTTGTAGTTTCAATTAGCAGAGACAGCTATTTAACATACAAAAATATACACAAATGAGCAATTTCCCATACATTTTAATTTTGTAGATTGTATAACAAGACATTTTAATTTTGTAGACTGTATAACAAGTTATTTGTGCAGAATTTTTAATGTTTGGGAAATTACTCCTTTAGGTATAATTTTATTTATTAATCAGCTATCTCTGATAATTGAAACCACAACCAAATTAAATTGACTGAGCTTGCAGGGAGAGAAGACCTCATTAGCCTAACATACTCTAACACACAAAGACAGTAGCGCTCTCACACACACTAAGACACAGTCACTCTCACACACATTCTGTTACACACTAACACACACATATTCTCTCACACACACAGTCTCTCTCACACACATTCTCTCACACACACACAAAGACACTAGTGCTCTCTCTCACACACACACACACACACACACATTCTCTCTCTTTCATACACACAAATATACTTACTCTTTCACACACACACACATTCTAACAGATTAACGCACACAAAGACACTAGCACTCTCACACATACTCCTACACTCTAACACACTTACTCTCACACACACACAAGACACTAGTGCTCTCACACACACTCATACACTCTAACATACTTACTCTCACACACACACAAGACACTAGTGCTCTCACACACACTCATACACTCTAACACACTTACTCTCTCACACACACAAGACACTAGTGCTCTCACACACACTCATACACTAACACACTTACTCTCTCACACACAAAAGACACTAGCGCTCTCACATATACTCATACACTCTAACACACTCACACACACACACGACACTAGTGCTCACACACACTCATACACTCTAACACACTCTCTCACACACACAAGACTCTAGCGCTCTCACACACACTCATACACTCTAACACACTTACTCTCTCACACACACACAAGACACTAGCGCTCTCACACACACTCATACACTCTAACACACTTACTCTCTCACACACACACAAGATACTAGCGCTCTCACACACACAAGACACTAGCGCTCTCACACACACTCTCTCACACACACACACACACACACGACACTAGCGCTCTCACACACACTCATACACTAACACACTCTCTCACACACACAAGACACTAGCGCTCTCACACACACTCATACACTAACACACTCTCACACACACAAGACACTAGCGCTCTCACACACACTCATACACTAACATACTCTCTCACACACACACAAGACACTAGCGCTCTCACACACACTCATACACTCTAACACACTTACTCTCTCACACACACACAAGACACTAGCGCTCTCACACACACAAGACACTAGCGCTCTCACACACACTCATACACTCTAACACACTTACTCTCTCACACACACACAAGATACTAGCGCTCTCACACACACTCTCTCACACACACACAAGACACTAGCGCTCTCACACACACTCATACACTAACACACTCTCTCACACACACAAGACACTAGCGCTCTCACACACACTCATACACTAACACACTCTCACACACACAAGACACTAGCGCTCTCACACACACTCATACACTAACATACTCTCTCACACACACAAGACACTAGCGCTCTCACACACACTCATACACTAACACACTCTCTCACACACACAAGACACTAGTGCTCTCACACACACTCATACACTAACACACTTACTCTCTCACACACAAACACGACACTAGCGCTCTCACACACACTCATACACTAACACACATACTTTCTCGCACACACAAGATACTAGCGCTCTCTCACACACTCATACACTAACACACTCTCTCACACACACAAGACACTAGCGCTCTCACACACACATACACTCTAATACACTTACTCTCTCACACACACACAAGACACTAGCGCTCTCTCACACACTCATACACTAACACACTTACTTTCTCACAAACACAAGACACTAGCGCTCTCACACACACTCATACACTAACACACTTACTCTCTCACACACACGACACTAGCGCTCTCACACATACTCATACACTAACACACTTACTCTCTCACACACACACGACACTAGCGCTCTCACACATACTCATACACTAACACACTTACTCTCTCACACATACGACACTAGCGCTCTCACACACACTCATACACTAACACACTTACTCTCTCAAACACACACGACACTAGCGCTCTCACACACACTCATACACTAACACACTTACTCTCTCACACACAAGACACTAGCGCTCTCACACACACTCATACACTAACACACTTACTCTCTCTCACACACACACACGACACTAGCGCTCTCACACACACTCATACACCAACACACTTACTCTCTCACACACACAACACTAGCGCTCTCACACACACTCATACACTAACACACTTACTCTCTCACACACACACACAACACTAGCGCTCTCACACACTCATACACTAACACACTTACTTTCTTACACACACAAGACACTAGCGCTCTCACACACACACACACACATACACTCTAATACACTTACTCTCTCACACACACAGAAGACACTAGCGTTCTCACACAAACTCTCATGCACATTCTAATGCAAGAATAATATGCTGTAACAAATAAAAGCCTGTAATGTTTGCATCAGAATGTCCCTTTAAAGGGACAGGGAACCCAATTTTTTTCTTTCATGGTTTAGAAAGAACATACAAATTTAAACAACTTTCCAATTTACTTCTATCACCAAATTTGCTTCATTCTCTTGTTATCCTTTGCTGAAGGAACAGCATTGCACTACTATCAGCTAGCAGAACACATCTAGTTAGCCAATCACAAGTGTGTGCAGGCAAATGTGTGCAGGCACCAATCAGCAGCTAGCTCCCACTAGTGTAGGATATGTGCTTATTCTTTTTCAACAAGGGATACCAAGAGAACAAAGCACATTTGTAAATAAAAGTTAATTTAAAAGCGTCTTAAAATTACATGCTCTATCTGAATCATGCAGGTTTATTTGTGACTTTCCTATCCCTTTAATTCTGGATTTAATGTCCCTTTCACACAGCTAATAAAGGTTGACTGTTCGCTGTTTACTAAATGTACAGAAACACAGGAAGTTAGTGGTCATAGCTGACATAAAAAATACATCTCTCTCTGACTTTATATGGACAGATTGCGTTATACAGGAAACTGCATTATGGTGTGAAAGAATTGTCTTTAAAGTGATATTTGGTTAAAGGGTACTGTGATTTCCACCCCCTTCCTTTTAATGTGTTCACAATTAACTATTTTAAATGCTGGAATGTATTAAATTGTCTACAAATAGCTCTTTACATTTATTTTGATATTTGAAATAGTTGTTTTTACCTGTTGTATATCCACCTATACTGAAAATTTCAGTATTTAAAGGGACATTGTACACTAGATTTTTCTTTGCATAAATGTTTTGTAGATGATCCATTTATACAGCCCATCTGGTAGTTTTGTTTGTAACAGTGTATAGTTTTGCTTTTTTTTTTGAGAACATTGTGCTGATTTTCTGACTCCTAACCAAGCCCCACAGTGTCAGATGTATACACACGTTTACAGACTCCTGTTTATGTTATCTGTCTTTTTATATGCAGGGAAGGGGGGAGGTGGGGAGTGTCTGCTCTTTTTGGTTACCAGCCCCTTTCAGTGGGTGTCTCAGCCTAACCTCATCAACTGTGCTAAATTGGGAGCTTCTAAGTAAGTTTTTGAAAGGTTTTGTACTGGAATTTTAGATCAGTATTTGTGCATAATCTTCTTTATAGTAGTGTCTATTACATGCAGATATATATAAAAAAATGTGTATACTGTCCCTTTAAAGGGACACTAAAGTCATAATTAAACTTTCACGATTCAGTGCAATTTTAAGAGGTTTTCCAATGTACTTCCATTATTAAATTTTGCACAGTCTTTTTATATACACACTTTCTAAAGCACCAGCTACTACTGAGCATGTGCACAAGTTCACAATGTATACATATACTAGTCTGTGATTGGCTGATAGCTGTCACATGATACTAAGTGCTATTGCGTTGTCTGAACTAAAGGTGGCAACCCTATCTGGAGCACTAAACGGCAGGCAATAATGCTGCCATCTAGTGCTCTTACAAATGGATAACATTCTTGCAAAACTGATGCCATATAATGCTCCAGACACGTGCATGCACCTGTGCTTACTTCACTGCTTTTCAATAAAAGATAAAAATAATAAAATCTTGATTGAAGAAAACTTCTCATCAGACACCTAAACTTCACCTCCTCCTTGCACTACAGGCAAAGAGAATGACTGGGGGATTGTGAGTAGGGGAGTGATATTTAACAGCTTTGCTGTGGTGCTCTTTGTCTCCTCCTGCTGGCCAGGAGTGATATTCCCAACACTAATTGATAATGATTTGTGGACTCACCGTGTCATAGAAAGAAAGATAACAAAGGAACAGAGATAATTTACTAATAGAAGTAAATTAAAGAGTTGTTTAAAATGTCATGCTCTATCTACTCAGCAGCTGCATGCGTTGCAACTCGAGCAGAATACAAACAGCCAATCAGAAGGCGCAGTCGCCAATCACTGGCGATTTCCTGCTGCCCAGAAGCCAAACTGCTTGTAGCTTTGCAAGGTTTAAACATACAGCAGTGAGCTAGGATCAGTAATCCAATATCACATGTTTGAGCACATTAGAGTATGTAAAGTTGGCATCAGTATATCCATTTGAATGATTCATAATATTTGCTATTAACCATAGTAAAAAAAGAAAATACAATATACATTTATATATAATTATTAGTGAGTATCATTTGAGAGAGTGTGACTGCGTGCTGAAGTGGATTCTGTTGGTTGATATACTGTACCATTGGAACGCCTACTTGTGCTTTTGTATTACAATATACACTTATTAGTTCTTTTGTCTACATTTGCTGTTAACTTCCTCTAACAACTAAGCTTTTTCCTCTTTCTTCAGAAAGGCTGGCAAACATATACCATACTTAAGTATGCTACAATTTTCTGACCATGCTACATAGTGATAGCTTTGATCAGTGCAGGAGATTATTTATAGCTAGTCTCTGATTGGCACAGCTCCGGGGGAGCAGCAATGACCCACTGGTCTGGTGAGCCAATCAGAGAGGCATATTGCCAGCAGTGAAGAGAGGAAGTGCAATGCCCCTCTGGGGCTAACTTTAATTATGTGTTTAATCCCTTTGTGGGGTTTAAATACTTAGTTTTGTGCAAGCAGTCTATTACAACATATTATCTTTGCTTATTTACAAGCCTGATGTGCCTAAAAAGATCATTACTCAGCTATGACATGGAAGCTCCTATGGGGAAACCTGCTATAAAAAGTCCTCACCCTCCCTAAGTGATTAATTCATATCTACAGAACACTTTCTCCTCTAAGGAAATTCTCAGGCCTGACAGAACTTGCTACAGAGATAGATAAGTGAACATTCCTCTAGCACAAAACTGAGAGAGGTTGAGTTTGTAAGAGGTGAAAAAAATATAAAAGCAAATTAAATTGGTTTCACAGTAATATTTATATGTGTAGTATCTAATCAGCAATTGCTCATTGCATTGAAAAAGATCTGCATATAACAAAGTTTTAAAAATGTTAGAGAATGTATATTATTTTGCAGCCCCAGGGACACACTGATTGAAAACTTTTTAGTACGTTTATCTTATTTCCTCTGCTGTGTTTCATTAGGGGTAGCTATAATGAGCTTACATACTGATCAAGCAAGCACTGGGCAGTATGTAGAGAGATTAAGGAGAGAGGCAGATAGAGACTGAGGATAAAATACATATGAGACTAAAAGTAGGAGACTGAGGGGAGAGTGAGATCTAAAGGGAAGATATTGAGGGGAGTACAAGTGAGGCTGGGAGTGTGAGAGAGAGAAAGGCTAAAGGGGGGGGGGACGACTAAATGAAAAACAAAGAGAGAATAAGGGGTAGAGAGGGGGAATGAGGAAGGAGGCTGAGGTGGGGAGAGAGAAAGAGGCTGAGGGGGAAAGAGAGAGAAACTAAGGAGGGTCAGAGAGAAGCTTACCGGGGGAAAAGAGAGAGAGGCTGAGGTAGGGAGAGAGGCTATGGTGGGGAGAGAGAGACTAGTGGGGGGAAGCTGAGGGAGAGAGACAGGCTGAGGGAATAAGGGATGGAGAGAGGCTGAGGGAGGAAGGGATAGAGAGACTGAGGGGGACAGAGAGAGACTGAGGGGGACAGAGAGAGACTGAGGGGGACAGAGAGAGACTGAGGGGGACAGTGAGAGACTGAGGGGGGCAGAGAGAGACTGAGGGGGACAGAGAGAGACTGAGGGGGACAGTGAGAGACTGAGGGGGGCAGAGAGAGACTGAGGGGGGCAGAGAGAGACTGAGGGGGGCAGAGAGAGACTGAGGGGGACAGAGAGAGACTGAGGGGGACAGAGAGAGACTGAGGGGGACAGAGAGAGACTGAGGGGGACAGAGAGAGACTGAGGGGGACAGAGAGAGACTGAGGGGGACAGTGAGAGACTGAGGGGGGCAGAGAGAGACTGAGGGGGGCAGAGAGAGACTGAAAAGGGATACTAAACCCAAAAATTATTTTGTAATTCAAGAAGAAAATACAATTTTAAACAACATTCCAATTTACTTCTATTATCTAATTTGCTTCATTCTGTAGATTTCCTTTGTTGAAGAAATAGCAATGCACATGGGTGAGCCAATCACACGACGCAGCTATGTGCAGCATCAAATAAGCAGCAACTGAGCCTATCTAGATATGCTTTTCAGCAAAGGATATCAAGAGAATGAAGCAAATTAGGTAATAGCAGTAAATTAGAAAGGTGTTTAAAATTGCATGCTCTTTCTAAATCATGAAAGAAAAAAATTGGGTTTCATGTCCCTTTAAGAGGAGGAACTCTACCAGGGAGGGAGAGAGAGACACTGAGGAGGGGGTGATATTGAGGAGAGAGAGAGAACTGATGATGAATAAACAAAGAGACAGGATCAGAGATAAAGAAATTGACATTGAAGAGAGATTGAGAAATTAAGGAAGGAAGAGTCTTAAAGGGACACTGTACCCAAATCTTTTCTTTTGTGATTCAGATACAGCATGCAATTTTAAGCAACTTTCTAATTTACTCCTATTATCAATTTCTCTTTGTTCTCTTGCTATCTTTATATGAAAAAGAAGGCATGTAAGCTTTTTTCTAGGTTCAGAACTCTGGACAACAGTTTTTGATTGGTGGATGCATTTATCCACCAATCAGCAAGGACAACCTAGGTTGTTCACCAAAAATGGGCTGCCATCTAAACTTACATTCTTGCATTTCAAATAAAGATACCAAGAGAATAAAGAACATTTGAAAATAGGAGTAAATTAGAAAGTTGCTTAAAATTGCATGCTCTATCTGAAGCACAACAGAAAATATTTGGGTACAGTGTCCCTTTAAGAAAAGGGACAGAGAGAGAGATAACTGAGGAAAAGGAGAGACTAAAAAGTGTTTGGAGATAAAATGTATGCTTACCTGATAAATTAATTTCTTTCATGGTGTTGAGAGTTGTGGACTCTCACCACCATATGAAAGAAAAACACAAAAAAATAACAATGAAAAGAAGAGAAACAAAGAGCTAGTTTAGTGTAACCAGAGAAACTAAGGTGAAAAAGTGAGCGAGCCTAAGGTGAGAGAGGTTGGATGTAAGACCATGTCTTGCCTCATGAGATATATAATAAATAAAACTATGTCTTGCGTCATGAGATATATAATAAATGACACCATGCCTTGCATCATGAGATATATAATAAATGACACCATGCCTTGCATCATGAGATATATAATAAATGACACCATGACTTGCGTCATGAGATATATATAATAAATGACACCATGCCTTGCGTCATGAGATATATATAATAAATGACACCATGCCTTGCGTCATGAGATATATATAATAAATGACACCATGCCTTGCGTCATGAGATATATAATATATTACACTCTCTCTTGGAGAAATAATAGAGTGTAGGAGGAATAAAATAGTGCCCTTACCTTCTTTTTGTCCCTGGCGTGCTTTGCAAGACAGGACTTCCCAAGTGCCTGGTACCCTCCTATCACCTTAATCTCATCAACTGTTGGATAACGCTTCTTACCAGTCTCTGTTTTGGGTGATGGGGTCTTTGTCTCTGTGGCAACAAAACCATTCTCACATACAACCATTTTGCGTGGGTTAACGGTAATGGTGTTGCCTTTTCTTCTCTGCATGGCCTGGTTCTCTACATTCCCTTTTTTTGGCGTCCCCTGTAGAGGGGAAACAACCTTACTGAGGCTCTGTCCTCCATCTTCTTCTGTCTCTGCTTTAATTGTGTTATGTATAACAGTGTTAGGTCTGGCAGGAGCTGACAAAGGCTGAGCAGTCAATTTTGATTGCCTGGAAGCAGCTGGTGAAGCTGGCCTCAGGTTAAAAGGAAATTGTTTGGCTTCCTCTCCAGCGCTATGCCTTGCGTTGAATCCACTCATGCTCACGGAAGCTGAGAGCATGTATGGCTCGTTGTCAGAACAAGAAGGGGAAGAGGATAAGGAGGAGGAGAGAGTGGTTTCCTGAGCTGAGTTCTGACTTCCCATGGCAATTTGAGGGCAGAAAGGAGGAGGCTGAGAAGGTGGTGCAAGGGAAGTTGATACTTTAATTTCATGTTCAGCCACTTTCAATGAGGAGTGTAAAGCCTGAGCTGTCATTTCCACCTCTCCATTTATTCGTGATAACCCACTCTCCCCCTCTATTGATGGATGGCCAAATCGGCTGAGCAGCCTACTCACCCTCCCCCGCCGGTCCTCAGTAGCGGGTGATGAGTCCTCAACAGGACCTTCTTGCACCTCCTCCTCTCTTTGGGGATTGGGGTCCCTGACTAAATCCTCTGCCCTTGAGCTGCGAAGTACAGGTGACTCTGGAGAAGACTTTGGCCTTCCATAAGAAGGCTCAGGGGACCTCCTTTGCTTTTCCAGTTGGATAAAAGGGTTTTGCAGTACGGGTCCAATTTTTTCCATCAACACATGAGTTTCTTTTTCCTCTTGTACTCCATTATCGACCTTCTCTTTCTCCTCCTGTTCTCCTAAATCCACCTCCTCTTTATTTCCAGACATCGAAGCCTCAGCTTTAGCCTTCCTTCGTAGGATAATCTCTCTTTTCCATGCAGGCATTTTGGAGAGCCGCTCCTCTTCTTCCCTATCCTTCCTCTTCATTTCCTCTTCTTCCTTTCTCCTCCTTTCCAGGAGATGAACCTTCCAATCTGGGACCTCCATCACTCTTTTGATAGATCCACACTTAACCTTTTCAATGATTATCCTAGAAATGTTCTTGGTTTGTTTTGGGGGAGGAATCTCCAGGGGGCATGATGAGGTTTGTTGGAAATTTCACCGGACAATCTTAAAAAAAAAAAAAAAAAAAAATAGGTTAAAGTATATTTTAAAATTGTAGACCAAAAAAGATGAATCGGGAGAAATGGTGAAGAAATTTTGATACAGGCACAAGAAAAGGGAACAGAAATATTTGAGGTCACAGAAAAAAAGCCATTGAACAATTGAAGAATGAAGTGTTTAGAGAGCGGATAATGTGGGAAAAGTGGATAAGGGGTGGGGATGAAAGTAGATGAAGGCAGAAGGTGAATGAAGAATTATTGGGTAGGGTTCATTAAGAGAATGTGCAAAGAGGGAGTGGAAGAAGGGTGGACAAGAGTGACGGAAAGTGGGGGAGAGTTGAGAAGTTCCATAGTGTATGTTTGTGGTGACATCAATATTGTATCTGCCACAGTGATACAGTTGTGATGTTTTCATGGTCACAATATCACTATAAACAAAATGTGACAGTTGAATTGTCATCTTACCCCATCTAAGACATTATACATCACTCTAACGCTATCCCTAGCAGTGACCCTAGCCCTAACCATGACCCTTAAACTAACACTATCCCTAGCAGTGACCCTAGCCCTAACCATGACCCTTAAACGAACGCTATCCCTAGTTGTGACCCTAGCCCTAACCATGACCCTTAAACTAACGCTATCCCTAGCAGTGACCCTAGCCCTAACCATGACCCTTAAACTAACGCTATCCCTAGCAGTGGCCCTAACCCTAACCATGACCCTTAAACTAACGCTATCCCTAGCTGTGACCCTAGCCCTAACCATGACCCTTAAACTATAACTCTATCCCTAGCTGTTTCTCTAGGTTTAATTTTGTCTTTAGCACTAACTCTATCAACCCTATCCCTAGCTGTATCTATAGCCCTAACCATAATTACAACGTTGCCTACTCACCTGCCAGTGAGATAGGCAACTGGCATCATCTTTTAAATGCAAGGCTAAGGTCAGCAAGATCTTTGTATAAAAAAAAATCCTCCCATCTCACAGTACTGCTTCTGCTAAATGTTTACAGACAATATTTTGACCTTGACAACAGCAGCAGATGCCAAACTGAAAAAAAAAAAGCACAAAAACAAAAAGAGGGATAAAGAATAAAAGATTTGGGTAGTGTGGATATGTAATGGAAGAGTAAAGGGCAAAGTGGTTGGAGAAAGTCGAGTCCATACGATAGAATGCAAATTGGAGTGCAACGTACAAAGAGGGGAGGGAGTGCGGTTGAACAGGGGAGATTATGGAGATGGGGAAGGTCAAAAGTTAAGAAAAAGAAATTAAGGAATGGAAATATTAAATCCTTTATAGGAATGAGAGAATGAATGGAAGGGAAAAAAAAAAGAACGAACAAGTGAGTAGTAGGAAGTTTAAACTGGGGCGAAGTAGAAAATCTTAGGAGACGGAAGAGGAAGAACGAGTTGAGGGAAAGATAAAAGGATGAGAAGAGGGATAATATACAGCAGAGGGCTCACAGATTGAACGTGGGAGAGCTCAGTAGTTTGTAATGAATTGGCTAAGGACTGCAGCAAGTGTACAGGATGCTACTAGAGAGGAAGAGGAAGAGGGGGAGGGACACTAGTGAGTGGGTGGGAA
>NC_069505.1:581871876-581961876 GCF_027579735.1 Bombina bombina
AGTCTGGGAGAGGCAGGGAGACGATAAAAAAAATAGGAAAATGAGAGAAAAAGAGGGAGTGAACCACAGCAATAGAATAAATGAAGAAAGAAAAAATAGAGGCTGATAACAAAAACAGGAGTTGACAGGAAAAGATTGGAGGACAGATAGAGATAAAAATAGTATCTCAGAGAAAAGAAGGCAAATTTGAATGCAGGAGAGAGACGTAAATGAATACGAGACAGAAGAGAGACAAAAGAAACAAAGGGACGGAGTTCAGCAGCTGTACACACAGAGACAGTTATACAGACAAAGAAACTCGCTGAGACTGCTATATACAGAGGAAGAAATTGCCTTATATATATATATATACACACAAAAAAAAAATAAAAAAAAAAAAATATATATATATATATATATACACACACACACTCATACATACATACACACAAATATATACACACACATACATGCATACACATACATATATATATATACACACACACAAATATACACACACATACATGCATACACATACATATATATATACATATATATATATATATACATACATACACACACAAATATACACACACATACATGCATACACATACATATATATATATATATATATATATATATATATACACATACACACACAAATATATACACACACATACATGCATACACATACATATATATATATATATATACATACACACACAAATATACACACACATACATGCATACACATACATATATATATATATATATACATACACACACAAATATACACACACATACATATATATATATATACACACACACACACACACAAAATTAACACATATATAAAGAGACAGAGAGGGGGAGAAAGGGAGAGAAAGAAAGGAGAGAGGAAGTAGAGAAGGAAAGAGAGATAGGGAGTAAAGACAATAACTTATACAGCCTATTATATAAATTATGTGTATATATAATATAATATGTGATCAAACAAACACTCAAGCATGCACAATACATTCAGTGTACATATCTATCTATCGAGAGAAAGACAATTATATATATACATACAGTCTATTATATAAATGATGTGTATAGACAATATAACAAACTCTCTAGCACACACACCGCAGACAGTGACTGCTACACATACTGTAGTACACAGATAGTAGTTACCTTTATCATCACAGTTAGCTTCTTTGTATTCCTTTCATCCAGTGCTGATAAGAGTTATACAGTCAAATCCATTATCCAACTCTCAAGAAGCTTTAGTCGCGTACAATCATTTCCCTTTAAATCTTCTTAGTTATCTTAAAAGTGTGATTTCATTTACTTCTACAAATCATATGATACTTATAAATGCCATATGATATCCTTCATTTGAATAAGGGATTTTTATGGGTGGTTCTGTTGTTTTTTTAGATTAAAATCTAAAGTTTTTTTGTGATATTTGTAAGGATGAGCAAGAACCTTTAAGCAGGAATTTAAAAATAAATAAATCAAATAAATAAAGGAGAGAGGGATTCCTGTAGTGTGAGATTGCTGGGTGTGTGAGAAGGAAGGGATTTAATCAGACATTGGAGGAGGAGATAGAGGGGGTGGAAATGATCTTACAGCTATGAATAAGTCAAGGGGGAGGGTGTACAAGGAAGGGGGGGGGGGTGGAGGAGAGATTTAGCCCATTAACCATTACTCTACCTAGGGGGCTCTATACGTATCCAAACAGCTGGAGGCTCCCAACCCATTACAAAATATATATACTGTGTCTCTCCTTTTCTCTCTAAAAAATCTCAGAAATGTCCACTGCTACAGAAAAAAAAAAGAGAGAGAAAATAATTTTCTTTCTACTATGCCAATTCATTAAAGGGACACTGAACCCAATTGTTTCCTTTCGTGATTCAGATAGAGCAACAATTTTAAGCAACTTTCTAATTTACTCCTATTATCAATTTTTCTTCGCTCTCTTGCCATCTTTATTTGAAAAAGAAGGCATCTAATTTAAGGAGCCATCCAATTTTTGGTTCAGCTCCTGGACAGCACTTGATTGTTGGTGGATGAATTTATCCACCTATCAGCAAGAACAACCCAGGTTGTTCAACAAAAATGGGCCGGCATCTAAACTTACATTCTTGCTTTTCAAATAAAGATACCAAGAGAATTAAGAAAATTTGATAATTATCAAATTTGCTTTGTTCTTACGGTATTCTTTGTTGTAGAGATCCCTAGGTAGGGGTCTGCAGTATATGGTAGGAAATAGTGCTGCCATCTAGTGCTCTTGCAGATGGATAACATTCTTGCAAAACTGCTGCCATATACTGCTCCATAAATGTGCACGCTAATGAGCTTACGTTCCTGCTGTTCAACAAAAGATACCAAGAGAACAAAGACAATTTGATCCTAGAAGTAAATTAGAAAGTTGTTTAAAAATTCATGCTCTATCAGAATCATGAATGGAGAATTTGGGGTTTCGTGTCCCTTTAAAAGTTCATGATTCAGATAGTGTGCAGAATTTAAAATAAAAAGTTCTATTGTCAAACTTAGCCCCTTTCCACAAGAGCATACTGAGGTGGGCTTAGGAGTGTGCACAAGTCTGGAGCATTGTAGCAAACACTGCTACCATATACTGTTGCAGACATGCACCTGAGAGAAGATCAGTATGCGCTTGTGGAAAGGAAATAAACTTTAAAGGCATAGAAAAGTCCAAATTAAAACTTCCAGTAGCAAAAATGCTTCTAGTAAAAGTTATTACAGTTTTCCGGTGGGATACGTACATATGCTGTGAGTGCGCATGCACCAGTATTCAAACACAGAGAGCTGGCAGTGGTGTGTATTGTGTCTGTTAATACAAGCCACTGCTGACCCTCTCAGAAGGTGTGAATACTGGTGCATGTCCCTTATCTATCTATTTATCTATCTATCTATCTATCTATCTATTGGGTACTTGTAAAGCGCAAACTAATCACCCGTGAGGGTCTCACGGCGCTAAGGGAAGTCGAAAAGTGAGAGGGGGTGGGGCTACGGGAGGACGATTCAGTTGAAGAGCTAGGTCTTGAGGTCCTTCCTGAAGTTTGTAAGGGAGGTTGATCGTCTGAGGTGTAGAGGGAGGGTGTTCCATGTCTTGGCTGCCATATAGGAGAAGGATCTGCCGCCTGCTGTGGTTTTCCTGATGCGGGGGATGACTGCGAGGGCTTGGTCGGCAGACCGGAGTTGTCTGGAGGGGGAGTAGAAATTGACGCGGTGGTTGATGTATTCGGGACTTATGTTGTGAAGGGCCTTAAATGCGTGGGTTAGGAGCTTGAAGGTGATTCTCTTGTTGACGGGGAGTCAGTGCAGGTTCCTTAGGTGTTTAGTGATGTGACTTCTCTATCCCTGTTGACGGCGCCACCATTTCCCCATCGCCCCAAGTCCGCTGCCTCGGAGTTACACTTGACTCAAATCTATCCTTCACCCCCCCATATCAAATCGCTTTCCACATCCTGCCGCAACCATCTACGCAACATTTCCAAGATTCAACCTTTTCTGTGCGCTAACACCACAAAGCAAATAATCCACTCCCTTGTTATTTCCCGACTTGACTACTGCAATAACCTACTTACTGCTGGCCTTCCTCTTTCCCGCCTCTCCCCTCTTCAATCCATCCTAAATGCCTCTGCCAGGCTGATCCACCTTTCCCGTCACTCTGTATCTGCTGCACCTTTCTGCGAGTCCCTTCATTGGCTCCCCATACACAGCAGAATTAAATTCAAAATTCTCACCCTTGCATACAAAGAGCTCACCAACGCCACTGCCTTCTACCTATCCTCTCTAATCAACAAGTATACTCCAGCCCGCCCACTAAGATCCAACAATGACCTACTCCTTACTTCTGCGACTATCACCCCTTCTCATGCTAGACTGCAGGACTTCTGTTGTGCAGCACCTACCCTCTGGAACACTCTCGTGCTGTCAGGCTTTGCCCAAATATTTCTTCCTTTAAATGCTCTCTGAAGACTTTTCTGTTCAGGGAAGCCTACCACCCAACTCAATAATATTCCTTTTACCTAACAACATTTCCCTCCTCTAACTCTGCACTAACATCTTTCTCACTCTTGAAGTCCTCACCTCCTGTTTCTCAACCTCCTACCCTTCTAGATTGTAAGTTCCCATGGGAATAGGGCCCTCAATACCTCCTGTATGTGTTTGTAAATTCTGTCCTGTCTCTTAGTCTTAGAAGTTTTATATTATTGTTTTATTTAAATTATCTGTATCCATGGACAGCGCTGCGGAATATGATGGCGCATCATAAATAAAGTATAATAATAATAATAATAATAATGTGGCATTGGCGAGGGATGTCGAGGATGAGTCTGGCTGAGGCGTTCTGGATGCGCTGGAGTTGTTTTTGGAGCTTGATGGTGGACCCGGCGTAGCGTGCATTACCGTAGTCCAGTCAACTACTGATGAGTGCGTGGGTGACAGATTTTCTGGTTTCGGTAGGAATCATAGTGTATGTTGCAGAAAAACAGTTATAACGTTTACTAGAGGTATATTTGCTAATCGAAGAATATTGAAAAATGCTTCTCTTTAAAATTAATATGCACCCATGCCCATTCCAAGTTCGACCTTTCTATCCCGTTAACAAACGATAATGTGTGAAAAAGGCAAGTTTGATAATAAAAGTTAAATGGATTTTTTTAAAGGGACACAAAACCCCCATTTTTTCTTTCATTATTTAGACAGAGCATGCAATTTTAAACAACTTTCCATTTAACTTTGAATATCAAATTTACTTTTTTGTTCTCTTGGTATCTTTTACTGAAAAGCATATCTAGGTACTGAAATGGGAAATGAATGAATTACATAATTACATTTTTAGACTTCATTAAAGGGGCACTCAAGTCAAAAGTAAACTTTCATGATTCAGAAAGAGCACACACAATTTACTTCCTTTATCAAATTTTGCACAGCCTTTTTATATTCACACTTTTTGAGGCACCCGCTCCTACTGAGCATGGGCACAAGCGCACTGGGTATACGTGTACTAGTCTGTGATTGGCTGATGTCTGTCACATTATACAGGGGGCTGGCAAATGGGAGAAAAAAAAAATCTACTACTTTTGTGAAATTCAGAGTAAGGGCTCGATTTATTAAAGCTAAGGTGGACAGGGGCGCATATACCCGCAGGAATTCTCCATTGCACACAAGCGCAATTTTGAGCTTGCGTGCAATCCCGCCCCCTGCCCGTGCACAGCCAATCACGGGCGGGCAGGAGCTGTCAATCTCCTCGGTCGGACTAGACTGCGGAAATTGAATTTCCTTAGAGGTGGCAAAGAGGTTAGGAAAGCAGCGGTCTGGTGACCGCTGCTTGTTAAATACGGCGAGCAAGTTCTTGTGAGAAACTGCAGTCGTAGGACTTTGATAAATTGAGCCCTAAATGTTATTGCCTTGTCTTTTTTTGGAATTCTACTTTATTTAGTGGTTCTTTAAAGAGAAAATAAACATCTTGCAATTACAAGACATCTCCATGGTGTTGCTGTAGAATAACATATCAGACAAGACTAAATGTTTTTAAAACAAGTTAACATCCTTTTTACTGCAATTGTTTTTCAGCAATAAAACTCCAACCTACATTTACCTTATTTATAGAAGCCAATCTGGGCTTTAGTTTGCAGACAACAAGGTTAGTCACAGCCATTGCATTAGTATGAAATGATTTGTTTTGCAGTTGTTTTCTTCTGAAACCTATTAGGGAAAAGATATGTAGCATAGTTACATGTAAAGGGGGCAAAATAAAAAAAATGGCTGTATTGCAAAGTGGTTTCATTACACATAACTATCTCAAGGTGTTTACTGTCCCTTTAAGAGGATTGAATGTTTCATAAATTGACAGGAAGTGTGAATTTCCTGTGAGATTTCAATAACTTCCTGGGCAGAAGTTCTTTGCTGTTAGAAGTACACTCATCAGCAGCATCTATTTAAGGGGACATTGTACACTAGATGTTTCTTTGCATAAATGTTTTGTAGATGATCCATTTATACAGCCTATCTGGGAGTGGTTTTGTAACAATGTATAGTTTTGCTTATTATTTAAGAACATTGTTCTGATTTCCAGGCTCCGAACCAAGCCCAACAGTGCCAGATGTATACTGATGTCTACAGACTGCTGTTGGCTCCTGTTTATGTTAGCTGTCATTTCATATGTAGGGAAGGGGGGAATGTCTGTTCTTCTTGTTTTCCAAGCCCCTTTCAGTGGGTGTCTCAGCCTAACCTCATCAACAGTGCTAAACTGGGAGCTTCTGAGTACATTTTTAAAAGTCTTTATACTGGTTTTAGATAAGTATCTGTGCATATTCTTCTTTATAGTAGTGTCTATTACATGCACTTATATGAAAATTGGTGTATACTGTCCTATTTATCTATCTATCACCATTGAATTTGTGGACCAATAATTACAGTAGATTTGCATAATGAACAAATGCATGATAACAAGACAATGCAATAGCGTTTAGTCTGAACTTTAAATGAGCGGTAGATTTTTTTCTGATAAATTTCAGTTCTGTCTATTTCCTCTCCTCCTGTATCATGTGACAGCCATCAGCCAATCACAAATGCATATAAGTATAGTCTGCGAATGCTTGCACATGCTCAGTAGGAGCTGGTGACTCAAAAACTGTAAATATAAAAAGACAGCACATTTTGTTAATGGAAGTAAATTGGAAAGTTGTTTAAAATTCCTGCTCTATCTGAATCATGAAAGTTTAATTTTGACTTGGGTGTCCCTTTAAAGGGACATTCCAGTCCAAATTAGAATCCACATGGATGCATTTAAATTTTGAAAAGAAGCATGTTTGTAATATATTTGTGTATTAGAAAAAAAGATTCTAATAAAAGCTATAGCTGTTTCAAAAGTGTACTTAAATATGCACTGTGCACCAGCATTTTAAAGTGAGCCTAAGGTGCTTATACCTTCTGTTAATGACTCAATTTGTTAATTGCTGACATGATACAGGCCCCACTGGCCCTCTGAGCAGGTACAGTATGTAAAATGCTGGTGCACTGAGAATATCTAGCTATGCTTTACGTGCACGTGCAGAGCAAAATGCTAACACTAAAACAGTGATAACTTTTACTAGAAACGTTTTTGCCAATACATGTATATATTTAAAGATGTAATTCAACTATATGTGCATTTAAATTTTGACTGGAATGGCCCTTTAAGCATACAAAGGGAGTTGCCCTTATGTGAAAAAAAAATAAAAAAAATCCAGAGAAGCCTAAGGTAATACATAATGATATCTAGAAGACACTTGCATGCCAGTTAATGTGTACACTTAATGGGTCTATTAGTTTTTATCTGCACTCAGATAGCCGGTACCGTAGCTTTGTCTGACAATTATTTAATTTATAAAGCACATAAAAGAGAGCTGTAAATTTCAAGGATTTGAAAGTGCAATCATAAAATTCCTTAAAGGACCAGTGAATACAATAGATTTGCATAAACAACACATGCATGATAAAAAGACAATGCAATAGCACTTAGTCTGAACTTCAAATAAGTAGATTTTTTTTTCTGACAAATTTCAGTTATGTCTATTTCCACTCCCCCTGTACCATGTGACAGCCATCAGCCAATCACAAATGCATATACGTCTATTCTGTGAATTCTTGCACATGCTCAGTAGGAACTGGTGACTCCAAAAATGTAAATATAAAAAGATTGTGCACATTTTGTTAATGGAAGTAAATATTTTAAAATTGCACCACTATCTGAGTCATGAAAGTTTAATTTTGACCTGAGTGTCCCCCTAACCATCTCAGATCTTGTGGGATTTTGTCAAGGTCTGTCTGATGTTCATTACGCAGCTGAAATATCCTGTTTTACAATCCATCAGAAGAGGTGGTTACAAAAATGACTTATGTACAAATACCACCTCTTCCTAAACGCAATACAAAGTATTTACTGCTACTGACTATACCCAGATATGCTAAAGAGTAGCATGGCTTTACTGAGAGCTAGCTTCTGATTAGTGGCTGCACATATATGCCTTTTGTCATTGGCTCACCAGATGTGTTCAGCTAGCTCCCATGCATTGCAGCTCCTGAGCCTACTAAGTTATGCTTTTCAACAAAGAATACCTGGTGAATGAAGCAAATTAGAAAATAGAAGTAAATTGAAAATCTGTATAAAATGACAAGCTCTATCTGAATCATCAAATTTTAATTTTGACTTTACTGTCCCATTCAAAGGGCTGTCTCTCATCTCTCAAAGATATAAACAAGATGAAAAGTAACCATCTCGGCTGTGCATAAACATTTTCACCATTTTCAAAGAGTGCTTCCCTGCCCCTTTAAAAAATAAATAAATATTTATAAAAAAAAAACTTTTTAATTCTTATCATGGTTATTAATTTAAAAAAAAGGAACAAGGTTTGGGGATTTCCATTAATTCTGCAGCTTCTGCAATCTATAAAATATACGCTAAGGAACTTATAATTATGTTATGTATGATTGTGGTTATTACTGTATGTAAAAGGGAATTAAATACTGCTCCGGAGCCCTTGCGGGACAGGTTCGCATATGCAATGTAACAAGCAACAGCTATTAGACCGCTGATTCTTACACTCCTCGCCACCTCAGAGGTAGCGAAGAGAAATCACAGAGAGCTTGCTCGCTCTCTGTGATTGACCGTCCCTTTACTTGCGCGATTGGTGGCAGGAATGAAGGGGTGGGCATTACACATTTATCTGAGTGTGTAATGATACATACAGACCAGCTGATCAACAGATCCGCTGCCCGTATACAGTGAAGACGGACGGACAGCTTCGCAAGTTGGGAAGCTTTCCACCCGCATTTTTATACATGGGGCCCTTTGTGCTTTTGTGTAAAAATTGGACTTTATCTCACGCTCCCTACAGATTCCAAAAAACAAAAACCCGTAACCTGCAAATGCTCTTGTAGGTAATTTGTGGCGTGTTGAAAACCTAGGTTACAGATTTCACTTTTTTTTTTGGTCTACTGCGAGCACCATTTTTACACACAAAGCAAGAGATTTTGATTGGATTTTATCAATAATATTTAACAGCAGCAACCGTCTGAATTTCCTTGTGAGTTGCATTGAACAGGATTTTCTCTTTTTTTGGGATTTTCAGATTTAAACTCGCTTCAAACTGTTTAACAAATAACCGATTGCGCTTTTCAAATGCATTTGTAGCACAAAAGCGCAGCCTATATGTAGGATAGTCAGCTGCCTTCCACAAAAATACTCGACACCCTGTATGTGACTGAACACAGTTAGTGGGGGGTCACACAAACACCTGCCTTAAAGGGACAGTGTACTGTAAAATTGTTTCCCCCTAAAGGGACATTGTACACTAGAGTTTTCTTTGCATAAATCTCTTGTAGATGATCCATCTATACAGCTCATCTGGGAGTGTTTTTGTAACAATGAATAGTTTTGCTTATTTTTTAATAACATTCTGCTGATTTTCAAACTCCTAACCAAGCCCCACAGTGTCAGATGTATACTGATGTCTACAGATTCCTGCTTGCTCCTGTTTATGTTATGTCTTTTCATATGCAGAGAAGGGGGGAGAATCTGCTCTTCTTGTTTTCCCAGCCCCTTTTAGTGGCACTGCGTCATCAACAGTGCTAAACTGGGAGCTTTTAAGTACGTTTTTTAAAGTTTTTTAGATCAGTATCTGTGCATAGTCTTGTTTATAGTAGTGTCTATTACATGTAATTATATGAACATTTGTATACATTGTCCCTTTAAGGAGTTCCCAAAGACTTGTTATACCAGCTGCAGCATATAAAATATATGAGAAATTGTTCATTTATGCTTCTTTTTGTAAATGAAATAGCGGAATTTGCTCTTTAAAACCACTACCCATCAAAATAAGCTAAGCTTGCAGCGTGATCAGATCTCATTATCTTATCACTCAAATGCTTCCCTTTTTTATCTCTGTCTCTGTACAATACTTAGAGCTTTATCTTTTCCACCTCCCACTTCTTCTGCTGGCTGTTTGAACACAACTTGTCAATAACCTATCATTAAAGGGACAGTCTACTCCAGAATTGTTATTGTTTAAAACGATAGATAATCCCTTTATTACCCATTCCCCAGTTTTGCATAACCAACACGGTTATAATAATACACTTTTTACCTCTGTGATTACCTTGTATCTAAGCCTCTGCAAACTGCTCCTTATTTCAGTTATTTTGACAGACTTGCATTTTAGCCAATCAGTGCTGACTCATAAACAACACCATGAGCGTGAGCAGTGTTATCTATATGACACACGTGAACTAGCACTGTCCGGCTCTAGTACACAGGAGTGAGCACAACGTTATCTTTATGGCACACATGAACTAACACTGTCTAGCTGTGAAAAGTTAATACAATGCACTGAGATAAGAGGTGGCCTGCAGGAGTTTAGAAACAGGCAGTGGTTTAGAGGTTATAAAGTATATTAATATAACAATTTTGGTTGAGCAAAGCTGGGAAATAGGTAGTAAAGGCGTTATCTATCTTTTTCAACAATTACAAAAAAAAAATCAAGTAGACTGTCTAGAACGTGCAATTTTTAACAACTGTCCAATTTATTTAAATTTTTAAAATTGCTTTGTTCCCTTGGAATTCTTTATTGAAGATTACATCTGGGTAGGAGAGAGTACTAAAGACACTTGTATGCTCCTGAGCTCTTAAGACCCTACCCAGATTTAATCTCCAGTAAAGGATACCAAGAAAATAGCAGTAAATTGCAAAGTTTAAAATTGTATGTTCTATCTGAATCACAAATATTTGCTTTTGACTTTACTGCTGCTTTAACTTTATTTGTGCAGGATCCACTACTCTCTGTAACAGCCCCACAAAGGGAATGTGTTATCTACAGGAAGGCAAAAGAGTAGAATTCCCTTTGATGTGGTTGCTAAGCTGCAGTCAGTTTATTGCCCATCCTCAGGTGAGGACTTTTAATACAAAAATCATGTGACAGTAGAACTTAAGTAATTTAATGGCTGCTCTTTTACCTCAGTAGTTACATTGCTTATTTTGCAAGAAAAATCTGTTTCTTTTTATATTTATTTTGATTTAAATAAATGGACAGTCTACTTGAGAATTCTTACCATTTAAAAAAAAAAAAAAAGATAATCCATTTATTACCCATTCCCGTGCTTTGCATAACTAACATTAATGTAGGTGGCGGCGGTGTAGGGGGGTCAGATTAGGGGTTAATACATTTAATGTAGGTGGCAGTGGGGTCTGGGAAACGGCAGTTTAGGGGTTAAACACTTTATTAGTTATTGCAGTGGGGGATTGCGGTTGACAGGTAGATAGACATTGCGCATGCGTTAGGTGTTAGTTTTTTTTTTGTAGGCATTTTAGGGAGTTACGGTGCTCCCATACTCAGCGCAAGGCCTGCTACGGCTGCTTTTTATGGCAAGGTGAAAATGGAGTAAGTTTTCTCCATTTTCGCCACGTAAGGCCTTGCGCTGGATATTGGATACCAAATTGTGCGGGTTTTATATGTTAGTCTAAGGGGAAAAAACTATGTCCTACGGGTGAAATATACGTGCCGCATTTATTTGCGGCGCTGTATATAGGATACCAAACCCGTGCAAAAAACTGTGTCGCCGGCTTTTGCGGGCGACGCTGCATATCGGATGGGGCCCTAGATGTATTTATACATATAAATTTATAAATATATCATCTACAAAACATTTATGCAAAGAAAAAATGAGTGTATAATGGCCCTTTAAGTATAATTAGCTGTTTCAATATTGACAAAATAAGTGTAAAGTTTTAGTGTCTATAAAACAATGGGAGCTGCCATGATGTAACTTAAGTTTCTTTCTCTGCTGTGGCCAATTAGAGACAGTTATAAATAGGTCACTAGAGTGTGCAGACAATAGCTGTGTAGAATATAACAATGTTCTGCACTTCCATTTCTCCATTTCTAACAGGAACTGAAAAGCTCACTGTTTCAGAATGGAAATACAGGAAAAGGGGACAAAATAATAATGAAAGTATATTGCAGTTATTTTTATATATATGATTTATCATTTTATATTACCATCTCAAATTAACCTCACATTCTATTGGCTGATCCAATCAGATGTTGGGGGGGGGGTATTGTATTTCTTTTTTTTACAGGTAAAAGAGCTGATTACTTTGGGGCAATGCCCCGCAAAAGGCCCTTTTAAGGGCTATTTGTAATTTAGTTTAGGATAGGGAATTTTATTATTTTTTTTTTTTTTTTATTAGGGGGCTTAGATTAGGTGTAATTAGATTAAACTTCTTGTAATATTTTTTTATTTTTTGTAAGTTAGTGTTTGTTTGTTTTTGTAATATAGTTTAGTTTATTTAATTGTATTTTATTTTAGATAGTTGTAGTTAATTTATTTAATTAATTTATTGATAGTGTAGTGTTAGGTGTATTTGTAACTTAGGTTAGGATTTATTTTCTAGGTAATTTTGTAATTATTTTAACTAGGTAGCTATTAAATAGTTATTAACTATTTAATAGCTATTGTACCTAGTTAAAATAAATACAAAGTTACCTGTAAAATAAATATAAATCCTAAAATAGCTACAATGTAATTATTAATTATATTGTAGCTATCTTATGGTTTATTTTATAGGTAAGTATTTAGTTTTAAATAGGAATAATTTAGTTAATAATATTAATATTATTTAGATTTATTTAAATAATAATTAAGTTAGGGGGTGTTAGGGTTAGACTTAGGGGGTAATACATTTAATGTAGGTGGCGGCAGTGTAGGGGGGTCAGATTAGGGGTTAATATATTTAATGTAGGTGGCGGCGGTGTAGGGGGGTCAGATTAGGGGTTAATAAATTTAATGTAGGTGGCGGCGGGGTCCGGGAGCGGCGGTTTAGGGGTTAAACACTTTATTTAGTGGCAGCGGGGTCTGGGAAACGGCAGTTTAGGGGTTAAACACTCTATTAGTTATTGCGGTGGGGGATTGCGGTTGACAGGTAGATAGACATTGCGCATGCGTTAGGTGTTAGTTTTTTTTTTTAGGCATTTTAGGGAGTTACGGTGCTCCCATACTCAGCGCAAGGCCTGCTACGGCTGCTTTTTATGGCAAGGTGAAAATGGAGTAAGTTTTCTCCATTTTCGCCACGTAAGGCCTTGCGCTGGATATTGGATACCAAATTGCGTGGGTTTTATATGTTAGTCTAAGGGGAAAAAACTATGTCCGACGGGTGAAATATACGTGCCGCATTTATATGTGGCGCTGTATATAGGATACCAAACCCGTGCAAAAAACGGCGTCGCCGGCTTTTGCGGGCGACGCTGCATATCGGATGGGGCCCTAGATGTATTTATACATATAAATTTATAAATAGATCATCTACAAAACATTTATGCAAAGAAAAAATGAGTGTATAATGGCCCTTTAAGTATAATTAGCTGTTTAAATATTGACAAAATAAGTGTAAAGTTTTAGTGTCTATAAAACAATGGGAGCTGCCATGATGTAACTTAAGTTTCTTTCTCTGCTGTGGCCAATTAGAGACAGTTATAAATAGGTCACTAGAGTGTGCAGACAATAGCTGTGTAGAATATAACAATGTTCTGCACTTCCATTTCTCCATTTCTAACAGGAACTGAAAAGCTCACTGTTTCAGAATGGAAATACAGGAAAAGGGGACAAAATAATAATGAAAGTATATTGCAGTTATTTTTTATAGATATGATTTATCATTTTATATTACCATCTCAAAGTGTTTAAAGGACCAGTAAAGACAGGAGATTTGCATAATCAACAAATGCATGATAACAAGACAATGCAATAGCACTTAGTCTGAACTTCAAATGAGTTGCAGATTTTTTTTTCTGACAATTTTAAAAGTTATGTAAATTTCCACCCACCTGTACCATGTGACAGCCATCAGCCAATCACAAATGCATACACGAACCATGTGACAGCCATCAGTTAATCACAAATGTATATACATATATTCTGTGAATTCTTGCACATGCTCAGTAAGAGCTGGAGACTCAAAAAGTTTAAATATAAAAGACTGTCCATGGGTACAAAGATAAAAGTACAGTACAATACAGTATAAAATACACCAGACAAAGTTTAACAAACAAATACAGGGGGAATTGAGTGCCCTGTTCCCGTGGGAACTTACAATCTAGATGGGTAGGAGGGTGAGAAACAGGAGGTGGGGACTGCAAAGGTGACAATGATGCTAGTGTGGAGTTAGATGAGGACAGCTATTAGGCAAGTGGAATTCATTTGTTACTGATTTGGAGATAGGCTTCCCTGAACAAAAAACATAAATTATGCTTACCTGATAATTTAATTTTCATTGAGGGGAGGAGAGTCCACAGCTTCATTCATTACTGTTGGGAATTAAGAACCTGGCCACCAGGAGGAGGCAAAGACACCCCAGTCAAAGGCTTAAATACCTCCCCCACTTCCCTCATCCCCCAGTCATTCTGCCGAGGGAACAAGGAACAGTAGAAAAAAAAATCAGAGTATCAACGGTGCCAGAAGATAAATTAATCTTAGGTCTGCCCATCAGAGATACGGGCGGGAGCCGTGGACTCTCCTCCTTTCGATGAAATTTAAATTATCAGGTAAGCATAATTTATGGTTTCCATCTAAAGGGAAGGAGAGTCTACGGCTTCATCCATTACTGTTGGGAACATATACCCAAGCTCTAGAGGACACTAAATGAAACCGGGAGGGAAAAGGGCACCACTGCCTGCAAATCCTTTCTCCTAAAAACAGCTTCCGCAGAAGCAAAAACGTCAAATTTGTAAAACTTTGTAAAAGTGTGTAAGGAGGACCAGGTAGCCGCCTTACAAATTTGCTCCATAGAGGCCACATTCTTGAAGGCCCAAGACGAAGCCACAGCTCTAGTTGAATGAGCCGTGATCCTCTGAGGAGGCTTATGTTCCGCTGTCTCATAGGCCAAGCGAATCAAGCTCCTCAACCAAAAGGACAAAAAAGTAGAAGAGGCTTTCTGCCCCTTGCGCTTCCCTGAATACACCACAAAAATAGATATAGACTGTCTGAAATCCTTCGTAGCCTGAAGATAGAACTTCAGGGCACGAACCACATCCAGATTATGAAGTAACCTCTCCTTAGAAGAAGAAGGGTTAGGACACAAAGACGGAACCACTATTTCCTGATTGATGTTATGGTTAGACACCACCTTGGGAAGGAATCCCAAACCAGTGCGAAGCACAGCCTTATCCGCATAAAAAAAACAGATAAGGCGGCTCACATTGCAAGGCAGCCAGTTCAGATACTCTGCGTGCCGATGCAATGGCCAACAGGAAGAGAACCTTCCAGGACAGAATCTTAATGTCAATGGAATGCATAGGCTCAAATGGAGCCCTCTGCAAAACCTTAAGGACCAAGTTTAAGCTCTATGGGGGAGCAGATTGTCTAAAGACAGGCCTGATTCTAGACAGGGCCTGAACAAAGGATTGGATGTCAGGGAGCTCAGCAAGTCTCCTATGCAACAAGACTGAGAATGCTGAAATCTCTCCCTTTAAGGAACTAGTGGCAAGACCCTTCTCCAAACCGTCTTGGAGAAAGGACAGAATACTGGATACCTTCATCTTATGCCAAGGATATCCATGCTTCTCACACCAGGACAAGTAAGTCCTCCACACCTTATGGTAAATGCAATGAGTGACTGGCTTCCTTGCCTGAATTAAAGTATCAATCACACTTTCCGAAAAGCCTCTCTTGGCCAAGACTAGGCATTCAATCTCCATGCAGTCAGCCTCAGAGAATCGAGATTTTGATGTTGAAAGGGGCCCTGTTCCAGCAGATCCCTGCGACCTTGACCCGTATCGGGGTAGCATGCAATTGAGTCTGGATGCCATGAGATCTATCTCCGCCGTTCCCCACCTGAGACATATCTCTGCAAACACTTTAGGGTGAAGGGACCATTCCCCCGCATGGAAGAATTGCCTGCTGAGAAAGTCTGCACCTGGACTGTGAATCGTTAAGAGCGAGCAGCTGTGGGGCTCTGCCCACTCCAAGATCCCAGACACCTCCCTCTTAGCTAGGGAGCTCCTCGTACCCCCCTGATGGTTGATGTAAGCCACAGAGGTAATGTTGTTGGTCTGGAATCTGATGAAGCTGAATGACCCCAGAAGACGCCATGCCATCAGAGCATTGTAGATTGCACAGAGTTCCAGAATATTTATAGGAAGGAGAGACTCCTCCAGGGACCATTTTCCTTGTGCCATCCTGGCACCCCAAACAGCTCCACATCCTGCCAGACTCGCGTCAGTGGTCACAATCTCCCAGGACGGTCTCAAGAAGGATGTCCCCATGGACAGTTGCTCTGGACGGATCCACCAAGAGAGGGAGATCTGAGTCTGAGCATCCATGGATATCTGCTGTGATAGATCTGAATGATCGCCGTTCCACTGTCTCAACATGCACAATTGAAGAGGTCTGAAATGGAACCTTGCAAATGGAATGACGTCTATGCTGGAAATCAGTCCGATCACCTCCATACGCTGAACCACCGAGGGGCTTGAGGAGGACTGAAGGGCAAGACAAGAGGACGCAATCTTCCTGCATTGATGGTCTGTGAGAAATATTTTTATGGACATTGTCAGGGTGCCAGGAATCAGACTGAGAAGAGAAGTGCAAAAATAATCACACCTTTATTCATAGCAAAAAATAATAAAAAGTCCACAAGTCAAATAACAAGTCAAGAGTCAAAACCAGAGCTGGTAGTCAGATGAGCTGAGTCAGGAGCCAAAGCTAATAGTCAGACGAGCCGGAATTAGGAACAAGGAAAACAGCAGAGTCAGGAACAAGCCAGAGATCAGGAACCAGGAAGGACGTCAGGCAGCCAGGTAATACACAGGAACTCTCACAAACAGGTCTGAGACAACGCAAAGGCAAAGCATACTGAACAGAGGCCCTTTAAATAATAAGTGATGACATCACAATTCTGAGACTGCATCCTGTCTCACGTGGCTGATGCACACCAGTCTGGCCATAAAAGGAAGTGTAGGAAATGAGCAGCATCCCCCACAATGCACCATAGTCAGGAAGAGAGGTGAGTAAAATGGCTGCCAGCAGCACATGGCAAACAACAGGGAAAAAACCCTGACAGACATAGAGTCTATTATCGTGCCCAGGAACTCTACCCTGTTGCTGGATACCAGGGAACTCTTTCCTGAGTTGATCTTCCAACCATGAGATTGGAGTAAAAGAAGAAGAGCCCTCGAATGATCCTCTGCTAGACTGAGCGACGGTGCCTGGACTAGGATGTCGTCCAGATAGGGCGCCACAGCAATGCCTCTGGCTCTGGCCACCGCAAGTAGCGCCCCCCAGAACCTTCATGAAGACTCTCGGGGCCATTGCCAGACCAAAGGGAAGGGCCACAAACTGGAAGTGTTGGTCCAGAAACACAAATCTCAGGAACTTGAAGTGGTCCCTGTGGATTGGCACATGAAGGTAAGCGTCTTTCAAGTCTATGGTTGTCATGAACTGTCCCTCTTGAACTAGGGGCAGAATAGATCTGATTGTTTCCATTTTGAACGATGTAACACTCAGAAACTTGTTTAAACACTTTAGGTCCAGAACCGGGCGGAACGTGCCCTCCATCTTTGGAACCACAAAAAAAGATTTGAATAGTACCCTAGACCCCTTATTGCTTGGCGTACTGGTACGATAACACCTAGAGAGGAGAGTTCTCTCACACATTCTAGAAAGGCTTCTCTCTTTTCCGGTCTTGAAGACAGGTTTGATAGGAGGAAGCTGCCCCTGGGCGGATGGGATCTGAACCCTATCCTGTAACCCTGGGCGACAACGTCCAGAACCCAAGGATCCTGTATGTCCTGCAACCAGGCTTCTGAGAAGAGAGATAATCTGCCCCCTACTTGGTCCGGAGACCGGTCAGGGGTCACCCCTTCATGACGATTTTTTCTCAGCAGGCTTCTTGCTCTGCTTAGACTTGTTCCAAGAATGAGCCGGTTTCCAAGTTCCCTTGGACTGGTCCGCTTTCGCGGCGTGCTGCTGGCGCTGGGCCTTGTCCGCGTGAAAGTGGCAAAAAGTAGATCCTTTAGGCTTAGCCTTCTTATCCTGCGGTAGGAAAGCTCCCTTGCCTCCTGTAACCGTGGATATGATCGAATCCAATCCTGGACCGAACAGAATCTTTCCTTGAAAATGCTGGGACAACAGCCTCGACTTAGAGGTCATGTCCGCAGACCAAGACTTTAGCCAGAGAGCCCTGCAAGCTAAAACAGAAAAACCTGACACCTTAGCGTTCAGGCGAATAATTTGCATATTGGCATCACATATGAAAGAATTGGCGATCTTCAGCGCCTTAATCTTATCCTGTATCTCGTCGATGGAAGTCTCCCCCTCGACCATTTCACACAGGGATTCACACCAATATGTCGCAGCACCGGCGACCGCGGCTACAGACGCTGCCGGCTGAAAAACAAACCCTGTGTGTTGAAACATTTTCCTTAACATGTTTTCCAACTTTTTATCCATGGGCTCTTTAAATGACAAACTATCCTCGAGGAGAATAGTTGTTCGCTTCGCAAGCATGGAGATAGCACCATCCACCTTAGGGACAGTACCCCTCAGCTCCAGCTGAGAGTCTGGGACGGGGAACAGTTTCTTAAAGGAAGAAGAAGGGGGAAAGGAAGAACCTAATCGCTCCCATTCATTCTTAATAATATTTGCCATCTTAACAGGAACCGGGAAGGCCTGAGGCACCACCCTGTCCTCATATACCTTATCAAGCTTAGGAATCACAGGTTCTTCCGGAACGTCCAGAGTAGCAAGCACTTGTTTCATTTCCATCCTAAACCTAAAGTCAGGCTCCTCCGCGGGCTGGAGGTTTAGATGACACGGACTCCGACCCAGAAGGGGCCTCCTCCGAAGAATCGGAGTGGGCCTCGTCATCGTATAACGCCTCAGAAATTTCCACAGGTGTAGACAACCCCCGGGCCGGGCCGCCATGATACACCCCACTCTTGCGCTTAGCAGAACGTGGTAAGGCATGGATCACTTTCAATACCACCGTTTGCAGTTGATCCGCAAAATCTGACATCCAACAAATCTCTCCCGCAGGAGTAATGGTTGGACCCTGGGGCGCTGCATGTGCAATTGGAGATGAATGCAGGGAACGCACCTCACGGGACGGGGAACCCTCAGAGGTGGACGACTCAGTAGTACTAGAGATCCGTTTACTTTCAGATGTCGTAACTTTATTAAGGCATGTGGAACATAGTTGAGCAGGCTGTTCTACCAGAACCTCCTCACAATAAACACAGGAATGAGATCTTGTTAAAGAGGGAGAACCCTCTAACGCGTCAGAGTCCTCCATAGCTTGCGCTTTTATTATGGACTAGATTAACTTAATAAATAAGCACCTTTATAAACTCCAATGGCCGGGGCACTCACCACCTCCTATAATCCGGACTACAGAAACTGTTTCGTCTCCTGCGCCGCTGATCAACAGAGGAAGATAGATAGCCCCACCCGGTCACATGGAATGCCCGGCAGGACCGCCCCTGCCTAAGGAGAAAACGCGCCAAAAAAAGGTTGCGCCATACTCCCATAAGTCACCTGAAAGTTCCACACATTACCAGAGCCTCATCTTGCACATAACGAAGCAATGACACAATAAACAATATCATGTATAAACCTCCCCTGTTCAATAATCCCCTTACTAGGAATATTAACTCTTGATTCTATAAAGATAAAAGGCGTCACACTGTGACCCTGTCTTCCGTGTTATCATTATGTAATACAAAATGAAACGATTTTACCAGAATCTACGCCGTGAAACAGGAACACGGCCCTTCAAGTGTGACAGGTTAGTAGCCTCGCTCCTGACATGGACTTGAGTGTAAAAAGCAGACAGCGAAACTTGTCAACGCTGATTGCTTGTGGAGCTGTTAATATGAGTCAGTCGCCCAGGCTCTCACTGAGAGGCTGACAGGACTACCTAAAACTCCAGTCCCAATGCGAAGAGTACTACCCTCCATAAGAGACTACTCCGATCTTCGGCACTTCTCTGCCGTCCTCCTGTGATGAAAGGCAAAGAATGACTGGGGGGATGAGGAAAGTGGGGGAGGTATTTAAGCCTTTGGCTGGGGTGTCTTTGCCTCCTCCTGGTGGCCAGGTTCTTAATTCCCAACAGTAATGAATGAAGCAGTGTACTCTCCTCCCCTTTAGATGGAAAGGTCTTTAGGGAGCGTTTAAAGGAGGAAAGGTTAGGGGAAGGTCTGACAGCTTGAGCAAGTGCGTTCCAGAGGGTTGGTGCCGCACAAGAGAACTCCTGTAGTCTAGCATGTTAGGAGGTGATGGTAGAAGATGCAAGGAGCAGGTCATTGTTGGATCTTAGGGGCGGGCTGGAGTATATTTGTTGATGAGTGAGGGGGCTACGTTAGTAAGGGCTTTGTAGGTCAGGGTGAGAATTTTGAATTTAATTCTGCTTTGAATGAGGAGCCAGTGAAGGGACTCGCAGAGAGGTGCAGCGGATAAAGAGCGTCGGGAGAGGTGAATTAGCCTAGCAGAGGCTTTTAGGATGGATTGAAGAGGGGAGAGGCGGGAGAGAGGGAGGCCAGTTAGTAGATTGTTACAGTAGTCAAGCCGGGAAATTACTAGGGAATGGATTAGCTGTTTAATAGTTTCAGCACTCAGAAACGGACGAATTTTGGAGATATTGCATAGGTGGTTGCGACAGGATGAAGAGAGCAATTGTATGTAGGGTATGAATGACAGATTGGAGTCAAGCGTAACTCCTAGGCAGCGGACTTGGGGTGATGGGGAGATAGTGGTGTCACCAACAGTGATTGAAAATTTAGAAACCGGGGTAGAATTAGAGGGAGATTAGAAGGAGCTCAGTCTTGGACATGTTGATTTTTAGGTGGTGAGAGGCCATCCAAGAAGAAATGCCAGATAAGCAGACACTGATGTGATAAAGGACAGAAGGAGAGAGTGCAGGGGTAGATGGATTATGTTTACTGTCTGTTTTGAAAATGTTATGAGTTGTATTTTTTTTTTACATATTTATAAATGTAATAAACATGCTGTAGCCGACTAATTACCCAAAAATGTGTCCTGTGTATTATTGGTGTGGGGGTGGAATACTTGGTTTAGGGCTGGAAAAATTGATGACTTGAAGGGTAAAGCTCAAACATATCTTATTGAATGTACCGGGAGCTATTAGTACTTTTCTTTCCCTTATACAACAACAAATGTTCACACCATTTTGCATTCTGGAGACTTTTTCTGTAGTCAATGTGCCTCAAATACATTTACTTTGAAATGAGCGCCGCTTGTACTGACAAAAGGCTGCAGACACTGTATTATGTATCAGACCTCACAACTGTCCCTATTTGTGAGGGACAGTCCCTAATTCTGAGCTCTGTCACGTTGTGCCTCTGAGACAGACATATGTCCCAATTTGGTTAATTTCATGCAGCCCCGCCCACATACCAACCAGACATGCCCACCACACTTGACTCCTCCCACAAAACAACCTCCTACGTCCAAGCCACAAATGTTGGGAGGTATGCATTGGTCATTATGTTAGCAAAATGCACGTTGTATCACCTCTGCTAAAGCCTGTTAGGTACTGCTATGTAGCAGGGTTAGTCTGCACAGGTCTCAGAATTGGAAAACGCACAATTTTCAAAATAAAATTTCAGAAAAAGGGGAAAAGAAATAAAAATATAAAGGTTTTTTTTTTACACATTTTTAAATTACATTCTCAATCCATTAAAGAGAAAATGTACTCAGGAAAGCAGCTGATAAGAGGTAATTGCACTCAAAGCTGCTGCAGAAGCACCATTTCAAATGGGCTGGTCTTTCTTTCCCATCCCCCTCAGGGAGGTTGATTTCTGTTGCTGCCTCCTGTTTACATAACTTTTCTATAGGGAATACTGTAGTGTTTTTATTTTCAGTATAGGTGGGGATTTCAACAGGCAAAATCAACTATTTCAAATCTCAAAATGAAGGTAAAAGAGCATTTAGTAAACATGTTATTACATTCCAGCAGGTAAAATGAATCTCCTGTTAAAGAGGAGGGAATTTTACAGTAACGTAACAGGTTTTGGCTCCTTTTGAATAGATTGTATACAATGTTTACTTGGGTTTTGCCATCATCCTATTATTGTTTGTTTCTTTTTATTTTTTTGCTTTTGTGATCTTTATTTCTCTCTGTTTAAAAGCTACAAAACCACAGAGTGACTCAGTTTTATAAAAGCATCAAAGCCCTTTTGGTTTCAGTTACAAAATGTTTTATTTTTTTGTGCACAGCAGGACCAGGCAACACAGTAGATTTGCATAATCAACAAATGCAAGATAACAAGACAATGCAATAGCACTTAGTCTGAACTTCAAATGAGTAGTAGATTTTTTTTCTGACAATTTCAAAAGTGTTGTCTATTTCCACTCCCACTGTACCATGTGACAGCCATCAGCCAATCAAAAATTCATACACGTACCATGTGACAGCCATCAGCCAATCAAAAATGCATGCACGTACCATGTGACAACCATCAGCTAATCACAAATGCATACACGTACCATGTGACAGCCATCAGCCAATCAAAAATGCATACACGCTTATTCTGTGAATTCCTGCACATGCTCAGAAGGAGCTGATAACTCAAAAAGTGTAAATATAAAAAGACTGTGCACTTTTTTTTAATGGAAGTAAATTGGAAAGTTGTTTAAAATTGCTGCTCTATCTGAATAATGAAAGTTTAATTTTGACTTGAGTGTCCCTTTAGGTAGCATTAGGCTCAATGGTCATCATGCATTTGTCTTCTCGTTAGGACATTTTCTGTTTGATTTGTTTGTAAACCACATATTGAAAGTGACACAAAACCTCCAAAAATGTATTCTGTGATTCAGACAGACGATATAATTTAAAAAAAGTTTCCAATTTACTTCTATTATCAAATTTGCTTTGTTCTCATGATATTCTGTGTTGAAGAGATACGTAGGTAGCATCTGGAGCACTATACGGCATTAAATAGCATTGCCATATAGTGCTCTTGCAAATGGATAACATTCTTGTAAAACTGCTGCCATATAATGCTCCGGACACATGCATGCTCCTAAGCTTATTTCCCTGTTTTTCAACAAAAGATATCAAGGAACAAAGACAATGTGATAATAGAATGAAATTAGAAAGTTGTTTAATATTGCACGCTATATCTGAATCATGAAACAAGATTTTGGGTTTCATGTCCCTTTAAAAACGTGTTTAACATATAATTAAACTGCACACTAAAAAAGTCTGTCTGTCTTTGGATTCACTGATCCATCTTTTTGTGTAACTACTGAAATATCCTTACAGTGATATTCCCAGGATAATCTTTGCTTTTGAATACATCATTATGTCTAGATTGTGTTTACTGTTTAATATCCCTTTAACCCCTTGAAGAAAGCGACGTACCCCTTTATGTTGCAAGGTGTGCAGACATAGCGCTCTTTCCTGTGGCAAGACCTGCGTTATTACACCCTAAGATGCCCAACAGGCAGCTGATTTACAAAGTATGTTGGCTGTCGTTAAAGGGTTAATGTTACTCTGTATCCTATGTGTAAAGACCCCCTCTAGTGCTAAGATATGGTATTGCAACTATCCACATAATGCATCGGTGTGAGCTAACTTCCTTACACATGGGGCTTGCTGATCAATATATTCATGATTCAGGTAGAGAATACAACTTTAAACAACTTTCCAATTGACTTCTATGATTAAATGTGCTTCATTCTCTTGGTATCCTTTGTTGAAGGAGCAACAACTGTGAACTAGCTGAACACATCTGGTGAGCTAATTACAAGAGGCCACCAATTAGCAGCTAGCTTCCCATAGCGCACTGCTGCTCCTGAGCCTACCTAGGTATGCTTTTTAACAGAGGATACCAAGAGAACAAAGCAAATGAGATAATATAAGTAAATTGGAAAGTTGTATAATATTGCATATTAATCGGAATCATGAAATATTAATTTTGAGTTGACTGTCCCTTTATGGGCTGCATATATTTTTCAGAGGGCTCATTTGAGTTTGGCCACCAACCAGAAGTCACCAAGGCACAAGTTTTTTTAGTGCTGCTTTTTCCTGGGACCACAAAAACTAGTGCAGAGGGCCGCAAGTTGGCCTTCCCTGCTATGTATGATTTACTGAATCAAGCTAATTATTCATCTTTTTGCAAACAGTTTAACCAAAAAATAAAAAATTCTTCCCAACGATCCATTTTACCTGCTGAAGTGTATTAAGTTGTTTACAAAGTAGGCCATTTATTTTTATTTTGGCATTTGAAATAGCTGATTTAGCGTGTGGTATCCCAACCTATAGTGAAAGCAATTGACAAGCTATGAAATTACACTTCCAGTGGGGTGTAGAAGAGACAACTAATAAAATGTAAATTCTCCAGTGTTCTCGCTAAGTATTGAGCTTTGGTTTACAGGCAAGATAAGGAAGCAAGTGTGTGTACACAAAGTGATAAAATAATCAGATCTGATTTTACCTGCAAGCTCAACGCATTTTAATAGGCTGTGGTTTCAAAGCACAAAACCAGCAATTTCATATACAGAAATAAACCTGAAAATGCAATTTGTCATAATTTTATACTCTGAAATAACAAGTAATCTAAAATACATTAAAAGAAAAACAATTTTACAGTATACTGTCCTTTTAAAGGGACAGTCTACACCTTAAGTCATCTTAAAGTCTTACCTTTTAAAATAAAGCTGCAAATAGCCTCCTGCACTCCTTTCTATATCATGCAGCAGGAAAAAGTTATTTGAAAATGAATATTGTTTCTGGCCACTTTGAAATGGCTGCCAAGCTCCGCCCTCTGATGACATCACAATCTGGGCTGCATTTAGGCATCTGCTGAATAACATTGACAGTCAGTTGAATCCATCTAGTGAGTCTTTTGTGATTGGACACCATATGTAGCCCAGAGTGTGATGTCATCAGTGGGCAGAGCACGGCAGCCATTTCAAAGTGACCAGAAACAATATTCATTTTAAAATAACTTTTTGTTACCATTCCTGCTGCATGATATAGAAATGGTGCAAGAGCCTATTTGCATCTTAAAGTGATGGTAAATCCTAGCGTTTGTGATTTACCATTGGAGCAAATAAAGGGGACTTTCAGTCATGAAGTATAAAATACTTCATGCTGAAAGCGCCTTTATTTGTTTGCAGTGTTTGCCGCTCTGAGCTGCTAAGGCAGGACGCTATTTGGCTGAGAGGTGATGTTTCTACCTCTTAGCTAATAGCCGTGCAGGAAATCCTGCTTGGTGCCGCATATTGCTGGATTTCACGCACGCCATCACTTTAATCTGAAGTAAGACTTTAAGCTGACTGAGGTGTAGACTGTCCCTTTAATGACTAAATGCCCTCACTATATCTCAGGACAAGTATGGGTAGAAAAAAAACCTTTCTTTTCTTTAATTCTAGCCCTCTGAAACTGCTCATGCTTTCGGTAGAGAAATAAAACCAGTTTAAAGTCAATGGGAATATTATGAAGGACAGGAAATTCTCTGTCACTGCATTAAACTGCAGAGGTAAATAGCTTCTGATTGCCTTTAGCAGTATAAACAATTTAACATCAAGCGATCAAACTCACTGTGTTGTGAGACTTAGTAAATTGTTATAATAGCTATACCCACACCCAGTTATTCACAAAAAGGTGACTACAATGTATTCCTACTGTGTTTTCAGTACTCAATACTATTAATCATTGATAATTTTATGATTCAGATAGAGTTCAGAAATAGCAATTCACTACATTTCCCATAATGCTCAGCCTGCTGAAAGGCTTGCAGAGCATCATAGGAAATATATTTCCAAAACCTCTGGAGGTCTACAGTTGATGACCCCTACACTAGAATGATCTATCTGAAAGCATAAGGATGAGCCAATTACAAGAGGCATATATCTGTGCAGCCACCAATCAGCAGCTAGATCCCAGCAGCGGATTGCTGGTCATGAGCATACCTACATATACTCTTAAAAAAGGATAAAAAGATAATGAAGAAGTTGTTTAAAATTGCATGCTCTCTCTGAATCATGAAGATTGAATTTTAACTTTACTGCCCCTTTAAAATTACATGTTCTAACTCAGTGTTCATAAACTCCAATCCTCTTATACCAGATTTTCATATCTTAAAGGGACGTAAAACCCCAAATATTTCATTCTTGATTAGAATTGCCACCTCAGCCATGTTTTCCTGGACACTTATAAGTTACACATGCTGCAGGGTGTGCACGGAGGAACATGTATTGTGTTTCTGGACAGCACTATTCATGTTCCTCCCTGCACACCCTGCAGCATGTGTAACTTATAAGTGTCCAAGAAAACATGGCTGAGGTGGCAACCATATTCATGATGCAAATAGAACATACAATTTTAAGCACATTTCCAATGTATTTCAATTATCATATTGTCTTTGTTTTCTTGTTATCCTTTGTTGAAAAGCAGGGAGGTAAGTTCAGGAGCGTGCTCGTGTCTGCAGTACTATATGGCAGCAGTTTTGCCACAATGTTATACATTAGCAAGAGCACTAGATGGCAGCACTATTTCCTGTCATGTAGTACTAATGTTATCCATTTACAAGAGCACTAGGTGGCAGCACTATTTCCTGTCATGTAGTACTAATGTTATACATTAGCAAGAGCACTAGATGGCAGCACTATTCCCTGTCATGTAGTACTAATGTTATACATTAGCAAGAGCACTAGAGGGCAGCACTATTTCCTGTCATGTAGTAATAATGTTATACATTAGCAGGAGCACTAGATGGCAGCACTATTTCCTGTCATGTAGTACTAATGTTATACATTAACAAGAGCACTAGATGGCAGCACTATTTCCTGTCATGTATTACTAATGTTATACATTAGCAAGAGCACTAGATGGAAGCACTATTTCCTGTCATGTAGTACTAATGTTATACATTAGCAAGAGCACTAGAGGGCAGCACTTATTCCTGTTATGTAGTACTAATGTTGTACATTAGCAAGAGCACTAGATGGCAGCACTATTTCCTGTTATGTAGTACTAATGTTATACATTAGCAAGAGCACTAGATGGCAGCACTATTTACTGTTATGTAGTGCTAATGTTATACATTAGCAAGAGCACTAGATGACAGCACTGTTTCCTGTCATGTAGTACTAATTTTATACATTAACAAGAGCACTAGAGGGCAGCACTATTTCCTGTCATGTAGTACTAATGTTATACATTAGAAAGATCACTAGATGGCAGCACTATTTCCTGTCATGTAGTGCTAATATTATACATTAGCAAGAGCACTAGATGGCAGCACTATTTACTGTTATGTAGTACTAATGTTATCCATTTACAAGAGCACTAGATGGCAGCACTATTTCCTGTCATGTAGTACTAATGTTATACATTAGAAAGATCACTAGATGGCAGCACTATTTCCTGTCATGTAGTGCTAATATTATACATTAGCAAGAGCACTAGATGGCAGCACTATTTACTGTTATGTAGTACTAATGTTATCCATTTACAAGAGCACTAGATGGCAGCACTATTTCCTGTCATGTAGTACTAATGTTATACATTAACAAGATCACTAGATGGCAGCACTATTTCCTGTCATGTAGTGCTAATATTATACATTAGCAAGAGCACTAGATGGCAGCACTATTTCCTGTCATGTAGTACTAATGTTATACATTAGCAAGAGCACTAGATGGCAGCACTATTTCCTATCATGTAGTTCTAATGTTATACATTAGCAAGAGCACTAGATGGCAGCACTATTTCCTGTCATGTAGTACTAATGTTATACATTAGCAAGAGCACTAGATGGCAGCACTATTTCCTGTCATGTAGTACTAATGTTATACATTAGCAAGAGCACTAGAGGGCAGCACTATTTCCTGTCATGTAGTACGAATGTTATACATTAACAAGATCACTAGATGGCAGCACTATTTCCTGTCATGTAGTACTAATGTTATACATTAGCAAGAGCACTAGATGGCAGCACTATTTCCTGTCATGTGGTACTAATGTTATACATTAACAAGAGCACTAGATGGCAGCACTATTTCCTGTCATGTAGTACTAATGTTATACATTAGCAAGAGCACTAGAGGGCAGCACTATTTCCTGTCATGTAGAACTAATGTTATACATTAGCAAGAGCACTAGATGGCAGCACTATTTCCTGTCATGTAGTACTAATGTTATCCATTTACAAGAGCACTAGATGGCAGCACTATTTCCTGTCATGTAGTACTAATGTTATACATTAACAAGATCACTAGATGGCAGCACTATTTCCTGTCATGTAGTACTAATGTTATACATTAGCAAGAGCACTAGATGGCAGCACTATTTCCTGTCATGTAGTGCTAATATTATACATTAGCAAGAGCACTAGATGGCAGCACTATTTCCTGTCATGTAGTACTAATGTTATACATTAGCAAGAGCACTAGATGGCAGCACTATTTCCTGTCATGTAGTACTGTTATACATTAGCAAGAGCACTAGATGGCAGCACTATTTCCTGTCATATAGTGCCCCAGATATGTGCACGGTACCTATCTAGATATCTCTACAACAAAGAATAACAAGAGAACAAAGCACATTTTATTATAGAAATAAATTGGAAACTTTTTTTAAAATTGTATTCTCTGTCTGAATCATAAAAGAAAAAATATTTGGGTTTCATTTCCCTTTAACTAGTGCACAAGTAGAATAATCAGCTGATCAGTAACCATGGTTATTAACCTGCTCTCACTATTCCGCTAATTATTCCACCTGTGCTCTAGTTCAGACATCATGAAAATATGGCCTGAAAGCGGCACCTGAGGAATGGAGTTGAGAAACACTACTCTAGTGATACAAAGCAAGTCATTTTCCCACTATAACGGTCCCTTAATAAACAAAAGTGGACCCAGGACAACACAACCTAACACTTTTCCATTAAAGGAACAGTGTACTGTGATGTTTTCTTCCGTTCATAATAATCAATTTTACCTGCTGGAGTGTTTTACATTGTTTACAAATAGATCCTTTACATTTATTGTGTCATATGAAAATAAAATGTATGCTTACCTGATAAATTTCTTTCTTTCTGGGCATGGAGAGTCCACAACATCATTCCAATTACTAGTGGGATATTCAACTCCTGTCCAGCAGGAGGAGGCAAAGAGCACCCCAAGTGGGTCCATTGGACGCAGGCAGCACTTGACAAGGGGCAACGCATCAGTGGCTGAATCAGTCACTGTCAGACCTAGACCACTCCTGTCCTGTCTCCGTGGAGGAAGTCACAGGCTCCCAGCAGCATAACCTCATCATGCACAAAGACACAGTACTAGTAAGAGGCAACATTCACAGTGGGACAAGTGCATCTCTTACCTAACTTCCTGACCACTTATTGTATAATTATACATTAGCATTGGTTGCATGCAGATAAACAGGCAGGTTTAGTATGGTCAGCAGCCAGGCCAATAAGCTGGTATGCTAATCAGTAGTGTTACTACTGGGGGGGGGGGGGGCTTCATTGCATTCTCTGACCCAGGAAGCACAATATCTTGAGCCGGCCCTGTTTATCAGGTAAGCATACATTTTGTTTTCTTTTCTATGGCATGGAGAGTCCACAAAGTCATTCTAATTACTAGTGCGAACCAATACCCAAGCTAGAGGACACGGAATGAACAGGAAGGGAGAACAAGGCAGGAGGACCTAAACCGAAGGCACCACCACTTGAAGAACCTTTCTCCCAAAAGATGCCTCAGCCGAGGCAAACGTATCAAATTTGTAGAATTTGGAAAAAGTATGCAAAGAGGACCATGTTGCTGCCTTGCAAATCTGTTCCACATAAGCTTTATTTTTTAAACCCCAAGAAGAGGAGACAGCCCTAGTGGAATGAGCCGTAATTCTATTAGGAGGCTGCTGTCCAGCAGTCTCATAAGCAAAATGAATCATACTTCTTAACCAGAGGGAAAGAGTAGTAGTGGCCTACTGATCCTTACGCTTTCCAGAGAAAACAACAAACAGGGCAGAAGAGTGCCGAAAATATTTAGTAGCTTGTAAGTAAAATTTTAGAGCACGCACAACATCCAAGTTATGCAAAAGACGTTCCTTATGAGAAGAAGGATTAGGACAAAAAGAAGGAACAACAATTTCCTGATTAATGTTTCGATCCGACACCACCATAGGGAGAAACCCCAATTTAGTACAAAGGACTGCCTTATCTGCATGGAAAATAAGGTACGGGAAATCACACTGCAGTGCTGAAAGCTCAAAAACTCTGTGAGCAGAAGAAATAGCCAGAAGAAACAAAACCTTCCAAGATAACAATTTTATATCAACCACATGCATCGGCTCAAACGGAGCCTGCTGCAAAACTTTACAAACTAGATTAAGGCTCCAAGGAGGAGCAACAGGTTTAAACACAGGCCTGATTCTGACCAGGGCCTGAACAAAAGCTTGAACATCTGGTAATTCTGCCAGACGTTTGTGCAAAAGGATAGACAGAGAAGAAATCTGAGTACTGACTGACAAACCTTTCTCCAGGCCATCCTGAAGAAAAGATAAAATTTGTGGAATCCTCACCCGACTCCAAAAAAAACATTTAGCTTCACACCAAAAAAGGTATTTACGCAATATCTTATGGTAAATCCTACGAGTAACAGGTTTATGAGCCTGAAGGATAGTATCAATGACTGCCTCCGAAAAAACACGTCTAGACAGGACTCTGCGATAAATCTGAATGGTCTCCATTCCATTGACGGAGCATGCAAAGCTGCAGCGGTTGCAGATGGAACCGAGCAAAAGGAATAATGTCCATGGAAGCCACCATCAGACCAATCACCTCCATGCATTGAGCCACTGATGGATGAAAGGCAGACTGGAGGGAAAGGCAAGAAGCAAGAAGTTTGGATTCTCTGACGTCCGTCAGGAAAATCTTCATGGACAGGGAATCTATGATTGTCCCTAGGAAACACAATCTTGTAGTTGGAACTAGAGAACTCTTTTCCAGATTCACCTTTCACCTGTGGGAACATTTTTTTGCTAGTTGAAAAGATGACGTCTTAACCAAGATGTCGTCTAGATAAGGCGCCACAGCAATTCCCTGGGATCTGATCACTGCCAATAGGGCTCCAGAACCATTGTGAATATTCTGGGAGCTGTGGCAAGACCAAACGGAATGGCAATAAACTGGAAATGCATGTCCAGAAAGGCAAACCTTAGAAACTGGTAACATTCAGGTCTATGGTCGTCATGAACTGACCTTTCTTAACCAATGGAAAAATGGAACAAATAGTTTCCATCTTTAAGGATGGAACCCTGAGGAATTTGTTAAGACAGTTAAGATCTAGGATGGGACAAAAAGTTCCCTCCTTTTTGGGAACCACAAATAGATTTGAATAGAATCCTAGATCTTGTTCCTCTAGAGGGACTGGTACAATCATTCCCAGGTAGGATAGGTCCTTTACGCAATTTTAAAAAGGCCTTCCTCTTTACCTGGTTTGAGGATAGTCTTCACAGGAGAAATCTGCCCCTTGGAGGGCAAGACTTGAATCCTATTTTGTAACCCTGGGATACTATGTCCACAGCCCATGAATCTGGGACATCGCATATCCAAGCCTGTCGAAAAAAAGAAAGCCTGCCCCCCATCTGATCCAAAATCGGATCGGGGGCGGACCCTTCATGCTGATTTAAAGTTAGTGGAAGGCTTTTTGTTTTGTTTTCCCTTGTTCCAAGGCTGGCTAGATTTCCAAATGGACCTGGATTGGTCTGGTTTGGAAGAGGAAGAGGAGGACTTCTGTCCTTTAAAGTTGTGAAAGGAACGAATATTAGAAGTCTGTCGACCCTTAGGTCTATTCTTCTTGTGCTGAGGTAGGAAAGATCCTTTTCCACCCATAATCTCTGAAATGATTTCCGCCAGACCAGGCCCAAACAAAGTTTTACCCTTATAAGGTAAAGCCAACAGCTTGGCCTTTGAAGAAACATCAGCCGACCAAGATTTTAACCACAAAGCTCTACGAGCTAGGACAGTAAAAATAGACAACTTAGCTCCCAGTCTAATTACCTGCATGTTGGCATCGCAGATAAAAGTATTAGTTAATTTAAGAGCCTTGATCCTATCTTGGATCTCCTCTGATTTCAAATCAGACAGGGCATCGCACCAGAAAGATGCTGCTCCCGCAACCGTAGCAATACTTGCCGCAGGTTGCCACTGAAGTCCTTGATGGATGTACATCTTTTTTAAGTAAGCCTCCAGCTTCTAATCCATAGGATCCTTAAAAGAACTACTATCCTCTATATGAATAGTAGTTATTTTAGCTAGAGTAGAAATGGCTCCTTCTAATTTAGGTACAGTGCGCCACGAGTCACGAATGGAGTCAGCAACAGGAAACATCTTTTTAAAAACAGGGGAAGGTGAAAAGGGAACTCCTGGCTTATCCCATTCCTGAGCTATAATATCAGACATTTTGTCTGGAACAGGAAAAGAGGGAGGATAATAAACTCTGTTAAGTTTATAAGACTTTTTAGGGTTGACAGCAACCGAAGGTTCAGAGTCATCCAAAGTAGCTATCACCTCCTTCAGTAGTAAACGGAGATGTTTAAGCTTAAATCTGAAATTAACTTCTTCAGATTCACAAGATTTATCTTGCATAGTATCAGATTCTGAGATTTCACCTTCAAAAGCTACTGGAGTATTCTCCTCATCAGACATCTGAGAAAGGTTGACCAGCGCAGTTTTCGAGTCAGAAACTATGCTAACAGAAAAATGTTTAGATTTCCTCTAACGCTTACCCGAAGATGGGAAAGCTGACAAAGCCGCCAATACTGCAGAAGTAATCTGAGCGGCAAAATCCCCAGGTAAATAAACACCCCAAGGAGGTTAAGAGGACACAGAAGGCACAGTATGAGAAACCATTAAGGCTTGGGACGTTTGAGGAGAAAGATGAGGCATGTCGCGCACAGCAGTATCCTGACACTTGGCTCAGAAGGGAGTAATTTGTCTTTAAATTTTAAAGTTTTAGCTAAGCATGAGGAACAAAATTGCATTGGCAGGAAAATTTGAGCCTCTAAACATAGTAAGCATTTTTCCACAGACATAGACTGATCTAATTCTGAATTCTGAATTTAGCTTTAAAGGGACAGTCTACACCAGAATTTTTATGGTTTAAAAAGATAGATAATCCCTTTATTACCCATTCCCTATTTTTGCACAACCAACACAGTTATATAAATACACTTTTTACCTCTGTGATTACCTTGTATCTAAGCCTCTGCAAACTGCCCCCTTATTTCAGTTCTTTTGGCAGATATCCATTTTACCCAATCAGAGCTGGCTTACCTGAACTCCATGTGCGTAAACACAGTGTTATCTATATGACACACATGAACTAAAACCCTCTAGTGGTACAAAACTGTCAAAATGCCCTGAGAGAAGAGGCGGCCTTCAAGGGCTTAGAAATTAGCATATGAACCTCCTAGGTTTAGCTTTCAACTAAGAATACCAAGAGAACAAAGCAAAATTGGTGATAAAAGTAAATTGGAAAATGGTTTTAAATTACATGCCCTATCTGAATCATGAAAGTTTATTTTGGACTAGACTGTCCCTTTAACCAAATTAGTGCAAAAAATAAAAAGAACCTAAGAAGCAACCTCAGATTGCCTGAGGCTCCTACCGGACAGAATTGACACCCCACTAGTAGTCGAAAGTGAGACTCTCTGGCAGAGATCCTCTCCTCTAGACCAACAATCCGTTTGCCGACCAAAGGATAAGCTGCAAAGCCGACAAAGACCCGCTAGGCAGAACAGCCTCACTAAGCTCCGTTCCGATAAAGCAGAAGTGCAGACGTCATGTGAGTGGGTCAAAAAAATACTGCGCCACCTAAAAGTGCGCAACAAAAAAGTAAACGGCTGATAAAGGGCTAATAGGTAAAACCATTATACTCAATAAGCCCCATCATGTATGTCATAATCTATGTTCTAGATCATAGTTTGTATCAAATAAAGGAAAGTCCCTTAATTTCCTTAGCCAAGTGAACTCTCTTAAGTCTCACACTGTGAATAAAAATCCTCCTTTTATTATTTTTTTAAGAATACATACAGTGTCAAAAATCAATAATTAATAAGGATTACTATGTCCCAAAAAGGATCCATATGAGGATTAAGTGCTACTGTCCTTCAGTACCTAGAAGGAAAAGGCACTTACCTTAGATCCACTGCAGGACAAATAACTGCTACGTAGGCGTAGGTGTGAGAGGTACTCCACTCCCTGTCATGGACCTGTAGGAAAAGAAAGAACTGAGTAACCAACTCTGGCTTTCTACAACTGGGTAGCAAAGTGTTAAAAATAAAGACTACCTTGCACCTTTTAACTGCTAAAAGTCACTACTACTCTTACTAAAGACATTGATGTGGACACAGCTAGACCCTAATCCTTGCTTGCAGGGAAAAGTACCCATAAAAGGATTAAATATCTTCAGACACCATCTTCGCACAACCTCCATTGACACAGGCAAAGAGAATGACTGGGGATTATGGGTAAGGAAAGTTTTGCTGAGGTGCTATTTGCCTCCTCCTGCTGGCCAGGAGTTGAATATCCCACTAGTAATTGGAATGACGTTGTGGACTCTCCATGCCATAGGAAAGAAATAGCTGTGTTTGCCAGTTTTATCCCCACCTATTCTTAAAATTGCATTACTTAAAGGGACATTAAACACTAAATAAATGCTAGATAGAAAAGATTAGTCTGAGAATAACATGTAGATGTATTTTTTGTAAGTTTCATTAGTTGTTTAAATAGTGGTAAAATAAGTGTAAAGTTTTAGTGTCAAACAATGGGAAGTGCCATGTTGTAACTTAGGTTACCTTCTCTACTGTGGCCAATTAGGGACAGCTATAAATAGGTCACTAGAGTGTGCAGCCAATGGCTGTGTGGAATATAACAGTTGTCTGCACTTCCATTTCTAACAAAAACTGAAAAGCTCACAGTTTCAGAATAGAATTACAGGAAAAGGAGACAAAATAAATAATGAAAGTATATTGTAGAGTTTGTTTTTATATAGTTTATCATTTTATATTACCATCTCAGTGTTTAATGTCCCTTTAAGTACTGATTATAAAAAAGTTTTGTAAACAAGAAAGTTTAGAAGAAATTACACTCCCATTGGGGTGGGATAGAGTTGTTGTTCCCTCGAAGAGCCTGAACATTTTTCCCATTCCATGCGGTGAAGTTTTGATCATAACCGCACTGACGCTTGCACTGGCTGCCCTCAAGGAATTCTCTTTCTAAAATAGGCTGTTGCTGTGAGTTGTGAGATGTCTCTAATAGAAAGTAAAGGAGTTCACTGAAAAGGGAAACTTAGCTGGTGAGAGTGAAGTTAGCAAAGGAGCAGGAGCCGCACTTTAAAAATGAAATTGCGCAGCCAGAACAAATACGATTATTCTGCTTTCAGAGTGTATTATCCTACATTTGCCCCTATTCTCGTAGGCATGTGTTTTTCTGAGTGTAAGAAGTGTTTTGCATATTTTGATGCAATCGCAACACATTTTTGTTTGTGAGAAAAAACAGCAAGATCTGCAGGGGAAAATGTTTAGAGAATATGCCAGACCTGAGAGAGAACTTTCAGCTACACCCATGGAAAGTCCCTGTTCAGCCCAGTAGCAGAGACGGGGACATTAATATTACTATAAGGAGAATAATACACTTTTTTATATTATAAATATGAATTTCACAGCGTTTTTTGTATGTGCAGTGTTGTTTTATTAAATAATTTTTCTTCTGCGTAATTTCCATACAAATTTTTATTTTTTCATAAAAACATAATTTATGCTTACCTGATAAATTCCTTTCTTCTGTAGTGTGATCAGTCCACGGGTCATCATTACTTCTGGGATATTAACTGCTCCCCTACAGGAAGTGCAAGAGGATTCACCCAGCAGAGCTGCATATAGCTCCTCCCCTCTACGTCACTCCCAGTCATTCGACCAAGGACCAACGAGAAAGGAAAAGCCAAGGGTGAAGTGGTGACTGGAGTATAAATTAAAAAATATTTACCTGCCTTAAAAACAGGGCGGGCCGTGGACTGATCACACTACAGAAGAAAGGAATTTATCAGGTAAGCATACATTATGTTTTCTTCTGTTAAGTGTGATCAGTCCACGGGTCATCATTACTTCTGGGATACCAATACCAAAGCAAAAGTACACGGATGACGGGAGGGATAGGCAGACTCTTTATACAGAAGGAACCACTGCCTGAAGAACCTTTCTCCCAAAAATAGCCTCCGATGAAGCAAAGGTGTCAAATTTGTAAAATTTGGAAAAAGTATGAAGCGAAGACCAAGTTGCAGCCTTGCAAATCTGTTCAACAGAGGCCTCATTCTTGAAGGCCCAAGTGGAAGCCACAGCTCTAGTAGAATGAGCTGTAATTCTTTCAGGGGGCTGCTGTCCAGCAGTCTCATAAGCTAAACGAATTATGCTACGAAGCCAAAAAGAAAGAGAGGTAGCGGAAGCTTTTTGACCTCTCCTCTGCCCAGAGTAAATAACAAACAGAGAAGACGTTTGTCGGAATTCCTTAGTTGCCTGCAAGTAAAATTTTAGAGCCCGGACTACATCCAGGTTGTGCAGTAGACGTTCCTTCTTTGAAGAAGGATTTGGGCATAAAGAAGGAACAACAATCTCTTGATTGATATTCCTGTTAGTAACTACCTTAGGTAAGAACCCAGGTTTAGTACGCAGGACTACCTTATCCGAATGAAAAATCAAATAAGGAGAATCACAATGTAAGGCTGATAATTCAGAGACTCTTCGAGCCGAGGAAATAGCCATTAAAAATAGAACTTTCCAAGATAACAACTTTATATCAATGGAATGAAGGGGTTCAAACGGAACGCCCTGTAAAACATTAAGAACAAGGTTTAAACTCCATGGTGGAGCAACAGTTTTAAACACAGGCTTAATCCTGGCCAAAGCCTGACAAAAAGCCTGGACGTCAGGAACTTCTGACAGACGTTTGTGTAACAGAATGGACAGAGCTGAGATCTGTCCCTTTAATGAACTAGCAGAAAAACCCTTTTCTAAACCTTCTTGTAGAAAAGACAATATCCTAGGAATCCTAACCTTACTCCAAGAGTAACCTTTGGATTCACACCAATGTAGGTATTTACGCCATATCTTATGGTAAATCTTTCTGGTAACAGGTTTCCTAGTCTGTATTAAGGTACTAATAACTGACTCAGAAAACCCACGTCTTGATAAAATTAAGCGTTCAATTTCCAAGCAGTCAGCTTCAGAGAAGTTAGATTTTGATGTTTGAAGGGACCCTGTATCAGAAGGTCCTGTTTCAGAGGTAGAGACCAAGGCGGACAGGATGACATGTCCACCAGGTCTGCATACCAAGTCCTGCGTGGCCACGCAGGTGCTATTAGAATCACTGATGCTCTCTCTTGTTTGATTCTGGCTATCAATCGAGGAAGCAACGGGAAGGGTGGAAACACGTAAGCCATCCTGAAGTCCCAAGGTGCTGTCAGAGCATCTATCAGGACTGCTCCTGGATCCCTGGATCTGGACCCGTAACGAGGAAGCTTGGCGTTCTGTCGAGACGCCATGAGATCTATCTCTGGTTTGCCCCAACGTCGAAGTATTTGGGCAAAGACCTCCGGATGAAGTTCCCACTCCCCCGGATGAAAAGTCTGACGACTTAAGAAATCCGCCTCCCAGTTCTCCACTCCCGGGATGTGGATTGCTGACAGGTGGCAAGAGTGAGACTCTGCCCAGCGAATTATCTTTGATACTTCCATCATAGCTAGGGAGCTTCTTGTCCCTCCCTGATGGCTGATGTAAGCTACAGTCGTGATGTTGTCCGACTGAAACCTGATGAACCCCCGAGTTGTCAACTGGGGCCAAGCCAGGAGGGCATTGAGAACTGCTCTCAATTCCAGAATGTTTATTGGCAGGAGACTCTCCTCCTGACTCCATAGTCCCTGAGCCTTCAGGGAATTCCAGACGGCACCCCAACCTAGAAGGCTGGCGTCTGTTGTTACAATTGTCCAGTCTGGTCTGCTGAATGGCATCCCCCTGGACAGGTGTGGCCGAGAAAGCCACCATAGAAGAGAATTTCTGGTCTCTTGATCCAGATTCAGAGAAGGGGATAAGTCTGAGTAATCCCCATTCCACTGACCTAGCATGCACAGTTGCAGTGGTCTGAGGTGTAAGCGTGCAAAGGGTACTATGTCCATTGCCGCTACCATTAAGCCGATTACCTCCATACATTGAGCCACTGACGGGTGTTGAATGGAATGAAGAGTGCGGCAAGCACTTTGAAGTCTTGATAGCCTGTCCTCTGTCAGGTAAATCTTCATTTCTACAGAATCTATAAGAGTCCCCAGGAAGGGAACTCTTGTGAGTGGAACGAGTGAACTTTTCTTTTCGTTCACCTTCCATCCATGTGACCTTAGAAATGCCAGCACTAACTCTGTATGAGATTTGGCAGTTTGAAAGCTTGAAGCTTGTATCAGAATGTCGTCTAGGTATGGAGCTACCGAGATTCCCCGCGGTCTTAGTACCGCCAGAAGAGCACCCAGAACCTTTGTGAAGATTCTTGGCGCTGTAGCCAATCCGAATGGAAGAGCCACAAACTGGTAATGCCTGTCTAGGAAGGCAAACCTTAGGTACCGGTAATGATCTTTGTGAATCGGTATGTGCAGGTAAGCATCTTTTAAATCTACAGTGGTCATGTACTGACCCTCTTGGATCATAGGTAAAATTGTCCGAATAGTCTCCATCTTGAACGATGGAACTCTTAGGAATTTGTTTAGGATCTTTAAGTCCAGGATTGGTCTGAAAGTTCCCTCTTTTTTGGGAACCACAAACAGATTTGAGTAAAACCCCTGTCCCTGTTCCGATCGTGGAACTGGATGGATTACTCCCATTAACAAGAGCTCTTGTACGCAGCGTAGAAAAGCCTCTTTCTTTGTCTGGATTGTTGACAATCTTGACAGATGAAATCTCTCTCTTGGAGGAGAGTATTTGAAGTCCAGAAGGTATCCCTGAGATATTATCTCTAGCGCCCAGGGATCCTGAACATCTCTTGCCCAAGCCTGGGCGAAGAGAGAAAGTCTGCCCCCCACTAGATCCGATCCCGGATCGGGGGCCCTCAATTCATGCTGTTTTGGGGGCAGCAGCAGGTTTCCTAGTCTGCTTGCCCTTGTTCCAGGACTGGTTAGGTTTCCAGCCTTGTCTGTAGCGAGCAACAGCTCCTTCCTGTTTTGGTGCAGAGGAAGTTGATGCTGCTCCTGCTTTGAAATTACGAAAGGAACGAAAACTAGACTGTCTAGTCTTGGCTTTGGCTTTGTCCTGAGGCAGGGCATGGCCTTTACCTCCTGTAATGTCAGCGATAATCTCTTTCAACCCGGGCCCGAATAAGGTCTGCCCTTTGAAAGGTATATTAAGCAATTTAGACTTAGAAGTAACATCAGCTGACCAGGATTTTAGCCACAGCGCCCTGCGTGCCTGAATGGCGAATCCTGAATTCTTCGCCGTAAGTTTAGTAAGATGTACTACGGCCTCCGAAATGAATGAATTAGCTAGTTTAAGGACTCTAAGCCTGTCCGTAATGTCGTCCAGAGTAGCTGAACCAATGTTCTCTTCCAGAGACTCAATCCAGAATGCCGCTGCAGCCGTGATCGGCGCAATGCATGCAAGGGGTTGCAATATAAAACCTTGTTGAACAAACATTTTCTTAAGGTAACCCTCTAACTTTTTATCCATTGGATCTGAAAAAGCACAGCTATCCTCCACCGGGATAGTGGTACGCTTAGCTAAAGTAGAAACTGCTCCCTCCACCTTAGGGACCGTTTGCCATAAGTCCCTTGTGGTGGCGTCTATTGGAAACATTTTTCTAAATATCGGAGGGGGTGAGAACGGCACACCGGGTCTATCCCACTCCTTAGTAACAATTTCAGTAAGTCTCTTAGGTATAGGAAAAACCTCAGTACTCGTCGGTACCGCAAAATATTTATCCAACCTACACATTTTCTCTGGTATTGCAACTGTGTTACAATCATTCAGAGCCGCTAACACCTCCCCTAGTAATACACGGAGGTTTTCCAGTTTAAATTTAAAATTTGAAATATCTGAATCCAGTCTGTTTGGATCAGAACCGTCACCCACAGAATGAAGTTCTCCGTCCTCATGTTCTGCCACCTGTGACGCAGTGTCTGACATGGCCCTAATATTATCAGCGCACTCTGTTCTCACCCCAGAGTGATCACGCTTACCTTTTAGTTCTGGTAATTTAGCCAAAACTTCAGTCATAACAGTAGCCATATCCTGTAATGTGATTTGTAATGGCCGCCCAGCTGTACTCGGCGCTACAATATCACGCACCTCCCTCTGAGCGGGAGATGTAGGTACTGACACGTGAGGCGAGTTAGTCGGCATAACTCTCCCCTCGTTGTTTGGTGAAATTTGTTCAATTTGTACAGATTGATTTTTATTTAAAGTAGCATCAATACAGTTAGTACATAAATTTCTATTGGGCTCCACTTTGGCATTGCAACAAATGACACAGGTATCATCTTCTGAATCAGACATGTTTAACACACTAGCAAATAAACTTGCAACTTGGAAATACAATTCAAATAGAATAATATTAAAATGTACTGTGCCTTTAAGAAGCACAGAAGATCTATGACAGTTAAAAATTAATAAATTGAAACAGTTATAGCCTCAATCCTTGTAAACAACACAACTTTAGCAAAGGTTTAATCCCATTAGCAAAGATAACAATTTCTGAAAGCAGGAAACAAATTACAGAATAAAAGTTTTTATTTCAGTCAAACTATAATTCTCACAGCTCTGCTGAGAGAAATTACCTCCCTCAAAATAAGTTTTGAAGACCCCTGAGCTCTGTAGAGATGAACCAGATCATGCAGGGAATACAATGAGTTGCTGACTGAAATATTTGATGCATAGTAAAAAGCGCCCCTCCCCCACACACACAGCAGTGAGGGAGAACAGAAACTGACAGAAAAAACAGATTTAAGCAACTGCCAAGTGGAAAAATGGTGCCCAAACATTTATTCACTCAGTACCTCAGCAAATGAAAACGATTTTACATTCCAGCAAAAACGTTAAACATAATCTCTAGTTATTAAACAGCTTTATGTCTTTCTTACAGTGTAATTCTAGTGAAGTACCATTCCCCAGAATACTGAAGTGTAAAGTATACATACATGACATTATATCGGTATGGCAGGATTTTCTCATCAATTCCATTGTCAGAAAATAAAAACTGCTACATACCTCTATGCAGATTCATCTGCTCGCTGTCCCCTGATCTGAAGTTTACCTCACTCCTCAGATGGCCGAGAACAGCAATATGATCTTAACTACTCCGGCTAAAATCATAGCAAAACTCTGGTAGATTCTTCCTCAAACTCTGCCAGAGAGGTAATAACACACTCCGGTGCTATTTTAAAATAACAAACTTTTGATTGAAGATATAAAACTAAGTATAATCACCATAGTCCTCTCACACGACCTATCTAGTTGCTGGGTGCAAGAGAATGACTGGGAGTGACGTAGAGGGGAGGAGCTATATGCAGCTCTGCTGGGTGAATCCTCTTGCACTTCCTGTAGGGGAGCAGTTAATATCCCAGAAGTAATGATGACCCGTGGACTGATCACACTTAACAGAAGAAATACAATTTTTGCGATTTAACAATATGTTTTTTTTCTGCATATTTTTATTTCAAATGTTATTATGATTTTTTATTGGTGAAACCTTTTGTAATGTTTGCTTTGCTTTCACATACTTAAAGGGACTGTCTAGTTAAAATTAAACTTTTATGATTCAGATAGGGCATGCAATTTTAAACAACTTTCCAATGTAGTTTTATCATCAAATTTGCCTTGTTCTCTTGGTATTCTTTGTTGAAAGCTAAACCTAGGTAGTCTCATATGCTAATTTCTAAGCCATGGAAGGTCGCCTCTTATCTCAGTGCATTTTGACAGTTTTTTACAGATAGACAGTGATAGTTCATGTGTGCCATATAGATCACATTGTGCTCACTCCCGAGGAGTGATTTATTAGTCAGCACTGATTGGCTAAAATGCAAGTCTGTCAAAAGAACTGAGATAAGGAGACAGTCTGCAGAGGCTTAGATACAAGGTAATCACAGAGGTAAAAAGTGTATTAATATAACAGTGTTGGTTATGCAAAACTGGGGAATTGGTAATAAAGGACTTATTGTCTATCTTTTTAAACAATAAAAATTCTGGTGTGGACTGTCCCTTTAAAAGCAGGGAACACCCATTTGCCAGACAGGCTGTTCTTTTATTAAAAACTGCCTTTAAAGAATTACGACAGGAATTTCATTAACCTGGAGAAATTTAGCTCAGCAGGTCCTAAGTATTGGTCTCACTGTGTATGCAGTGAGAGGTAAGGATGACATTATGTATAAAGAGAGATAAGTTAATAAAGATTGCAGGCTCAGCCCATTTGATTGGGTTGTGGTTTGAATTAGAACAGCTATTTCATATACAAAACATAACCTTAAGGAGAAATATCCCATACAGTTTATACTTTGCTGCTGGTATAACAATTTTACATTTCACTGTTCCTTTAAAAACTCTCTGTGTTCTCTGCGTTGGTTTTTAATCCGAGTACAAACATTTTCCTGCAAACCGATCTCTCTCAACTTGTGCAATATTCTCTTTGGAACTGTTTCAAATGCTTTAGCAAAATCTAACTAGATCAAATCCACTGCAACATCCTGATCTATACATTTATAATGTATAGAATGCAAATAGACTAGCTTGACGCAGTCTGTCCGTCATAAAACCGCCTGTCCTTTGTAACATTGTTGTAAATGCTGCTGTCATATAGCGCTAACCACACGCGTGCACTGCTGAGTTCCTATTAGCTTATCTAGGTTTACTCTTCAAAAACAGAATAAATGCAATTTAATAATCTGGGCAATTTGGAAAGTTGTTTTAAAGGGACAGTCAACACCAGAATTTTTGTTGTTTAAAAAGCCTTTATTACCCATTCCCCAGTTTTGCATAACCAACACTGTTATAGAAATACACTTTTTACCTCTGTGATTACCCTCTAAGCATCTGCAGATTGCCCCTTTATTTTAGTTCTTTTGTCAAACTTGCATTTTAGCCTCACATGCATGAGCTCAATGTTATCTATATGACACACATGAACTAATGCCTAGGTTTAGCTTTCAACTAAGAATACCAAAGGAACAAAGCAAAACTGGTGATAAAAATAAATTGGAAAGTTGTTTAAAATTACATGTCCTATTTGAATCATGAAAGTTTAGTTTGGACTTGACTGGCCCTTTAATTGCACGCTTTATCTGAATTACATACGTCTTGTACGGACTATTATGTACCTTTAAAGGGGCATTTTAGTGCAAAACTTTTCTTTTAGTTTGTAGTTAAGGTGTAAACACCTTGAGATTTGTATATAAAATATTTAGGTATACATAATGCAACTCTGCAATATATTTTCATTTATTTTCCCCCTTTTCATGTAATATAACTCTGACAATTATACAATTTCTAATTCTCAGAACATGAAATGCATCTGCTAACTTCTCAAGGCAAACATTGCTACATATATGTCCCTAATTGTCTTTGATAACAACGGCAAAGCGTTAGTTTATACTAACTTTATGACTGTGGCTATCCTTGTTGTCTGTGGACTAAAGCTCTGATTGGCTCCTCCAAATAAGTCAAATGGTGGGAGGAGTTTGGCCATTGATAAACAATTGCAGTAAAAAGGATTTTGATTTGTGTTAAGAATGTTAAGATTTGGCTGATGATTTTCTACAGCTACATGACAGAAATGACTGCCTTTAACCCCTGCACCAATCAATCACTGTGTAGCATGTGGCAGGGTTAAATATAGTGGAAGAGAGGGAAAGAGAGAGAGAGCGACAGAAAGAGCAAGAGAAAGAGCGAGAGAGAGAAAGAGCGAGAGAGAAAGAGAGAGCGAGCGAAAGAGAGCGAGAGAAAGAAAGAGGAGAGAAAGAGAGAGAAAGCGAGAAAGAGCGAGAGAGAAAAGTGAGAGGGAGAGAGAGAGAGCGAAAGAGAGCGAGAGAAAGAAAGAGGAGAGAAAGAGCGAGAGAGAGCGAGAGAGAGAGAAAAGTGAGAGAGGGAGAGAGATAGAGAGAGCAAGAGAGAGAAAAAGCGAGAGAGAGAGAGCGAGAAAGAGAAAAAAAGAGAGCGAGAGAGAGAAAGCGAGAGAGAGAGAGAGCAAGAGAGAGAAAAGCGAGAGAGGGAGAGAGATAGAGAGAAAGAGCAAGAAAGAGAAAAAGCGAGAGAAAGAGCAAGAGAGAAAAGCGAGAGAGAGAGAAAGAGCGAGAGAGAAAGAAAGAAACAAAAATAAAGAGAGAAAGGAGAGAGAGAGGAGAAAGGAAAGAGAGAGGAGAGAGAAAGAAGAGAGAGAGAGGAAGGAGAGAGACGAGACAGAGAATAGGAAAAGAGGGTAAAGTATATTAAAAAGTGATTACAATATGATATAATAGTGCTTTATGGTGTTTTCCTATTGCACATATATGTGTAACTATGCATTTAATGCACCGATAGGGAGTTAAATGGTTAATACATTGAGTTTATAGAGATAGGCTTGGCCAATGAGGAGCAGTATATGTACATAGCTGCCATTCACTGGCTGTGTCTTGTTCAGAACCAGTTTGGCAGCAAATCTACTGTGAGGATTAAACACTTTGTAGGGATTAAACACAGTTCTATTAAAATGTTCCAATACCTCAGGGCATTTTATCACTTCACTAGTTTGTGACTTTTAAAGGGACACAGTACACTCGGATTTTCTTTACATAAATGTTTTGTAGATGATCCATTTATACAGCCCATCTGGTAGTGTTTTTGTAACAATGTAAAGTTTTGCTTATTATTTAATAACATTGTGCTGATTTTCAGACTCCTAACCAAGCCCCACAGTGTCAGATGTAGACTCGGGTCTACAGATTCTTGCTGCTATTATTTGTGTTATGTTTTTTCATATGCAGGGGGGCTGTGATGTCTGCTCTTTCAGCCCCTTTCAGAGGGTGTCCCAGCCTAACCTCATCAACAGTGCTAAACTGGGAGCGTCTAAGTACGTTTTTAAAAGGTTTTATACTGGATATTTAGATCAGTGTCTGTGCATATTCTTCTTTATAGTAGTGTCTATTACATGCAGTTATATGACAATTGATGTATACTGTCCCTTTAACGAAACACTGTGGATTGTGTGCTAAATTAACGTCAGACAAAGCCACGGCACCGGTTATCTGAGAAACTTTGATACTGATGGCAGATAAAAACTAATAGACCCATCAAGTGTGAGTATTTATTTTGTCTTTCATGTATTTAATTATAGCCTTATTGTAGATTATAACAAAGGAGATAAAAGTAAATGAAACATCACCACTCATATAGATTTACTCAGGATAAACCCTGTAATAGGACACTAACAGAGTGTCTTATATGTGTGTTTATAGATATATATATAGATATATATGTATGTGTGTGAATATGTATGTAGGAATATAAATGTGTGTGTATGTTTTTTTTTTAACCTTAATAAAAGTTTAAATTTGGACTTTTTACATTTTGTCCCTTTAAAGTTTAAAGGGACAGTCTACACCAAAATGTATATTGTTTGAAAAGATAGATAATCCCTTTATTACCCATTCCCCAGTTTTGCATAACCAACACAGTCGGTTATATTAATATACTTTCTTCCTCTGTCATTACCTTGTATCTAAGCATCTGCAGACTGAACCTTTATTTCAGTGTTTTTAACAGACTTGCATTTTAGCCAATCATTGCTAACTTATAAATAACTCCACGGGCGTGAGCACAATGTTATCTATATGGCACGCATGAACTAGCAGTGTCTAGCTGTGAAAACCTGTCAAAATACACTGAGATAAGAGGCAGTCTTCAAGGGCTTAGAAATTAGCATATGAGCCTACCTAGGTTTAGTTTTTAACAAAGAATACCAAAGAACAAAGAAACTTTGATGGTAAAAGTAAACTGGAAAGTTGTTTAAAATTGCAAGTAAATTTAATACAGAATTATACTTTTTTACTTCACTTTTACACAATTTCATAACAGGTGCCAATATTAAAGGCACAGTATACACCAATTTTCATTTAACTGCATGCACTAGACACTACTATAGATAATAATATGCATAGATACTGATATAAAAATCCAGTATAAATAAAAACTCACTTAGGAGCTCCCAGTTTAGCTAGAACACCCACTAAATGTGATTCTATAGCAAAAAAGCAGACCCCCTCCCCTTTCTCTTCATATGAAAAGACCCTTTACACAAACAGGAGCAAGCTGGAGTAGGTATACGTCAGTATTCTCCTAAAACTTAGGGGCTTGGTTTGGAGTCTGAAAATCAGCGCAATGTTATTTAAAAAATAAACAAAACTATACATTTAAAAAAAAAATAAAAAAGCTGTATAGGCTATATAAATAATCTACAAAACATTTATGCAAAAAATAATAATCTAGTGTATAATGTCCCTTTAACTGAGTCGGATATATATATCTGTGTGTGTGTGTAAAGTCTGTATAACAGATGCTCACTGTCATTTTTTAGTGACATTTCATAAAGAGAGGCACAGACACGTCACTATTATAATTTAAACAAAGAAGTGTTACATAATAAAAACAATACAATAAAATATGGGCAAAGAATATAAAAAAAAGGACCAATTAATTGAACGTTTTATTTGCAATAATAAAATATATGAATTTACAGCCTAAAATCATAAAATGTGTTTTGCCTTAAAATGTTTTTTTTCTTTCCTCTGTAAATTTATATCAAGGATAAAAAAATTGTAAGCAAAAAAAAGCATTAAAAAAAATGTATATATAGACATCTGTAAAATATAACACAAGTAAAAACACATTTAAAAGACCTGTTAGTAATCCAAATTGGATAGCTCTAGATCTTTGTGAGGTTTAGCGATAAAAGACACTCCTGTTTGTAATTTGCAGCGAAGCGCGTTACGTCGGTGGTTTAGCAGACTGTTCAGGGATCTCCCATAATACAGCAGGTGCTGAAGATCCATGCATTCACTCATTTTTCAGACTGTGGCTTTAAAACCAGATTAATAAACAGATAACGGAAAGATCTGTCTGGCACTGTCTTCAAGAAAATGGGTACCTTCCCAATCTTGCAATCAAAAGGTGTAGTCCATGAATACGTCTTTTATCCCATTCCTGTTAGAATTTATTTTTGGAAAAAGTGGAATTACACGAAATGCGTGGGCAGAGAATAAAATAATCCACTTTCAAAAGAAGGCAGAACATGGTAAAATGCCGGCCACTTGCCTTGAAGTTGTTAAACCTCTTATGGTTGCCTCTCTGTTCCTAAAAATTTCCATTCCCCATCTAGTCTGACATTTCTAACTTAACCAGCTCACTCTTATGCTTTCTATATCAGTCAATTCTTTCTTATACACTCTCTTTTTATCTATTTCCCTACCCCCTTTATATTGTTTTCTTCCTTGCATTTTTTCCATTCTGATTTTACTCATGGGATTCCCTGTCTAATCCCCCCTCATTCTTTTTTCCATAATTCTCCCCTCCCGTTCTCCTCCTCGCGTGAAAAGAGCAGAAACTTCTTCTCCAGCTGAGAACTTAAGTAAGTGTAGTCCTGCACGTCAAGTCGGTGAACCAGGGAGAGGTAAAGTGTAAGAAACGAGGAGAGGAGCAGGCGGTCAGGAGAGAGAGCGGGCACTGCCCACATGATCACCAGGAGCTCCAGATAAATGGGGTGTCTGAGATGAGCGTAGAGACGGGCAACACGAGGAGCTTTATGAGAGAGTGGGTCACCCATCCCAAAGCAGTGATAATAAACCTAAGAGGCAGAAGAAAGGAAAAGGATAAATACAAAATGAGATTATCAATATGAAGTCAATAAAAGGACTACAAGGTACCTCTAGAGAGTGTCATGTAAAACATATAAACTATAACCAAACTCTAATTATGGGTATTCTGCTGAAATGTCCACATCTAGAACTACAGAAGACATTAAAAGAAATTTGTTTTATTAAAGGGACAACGTACTGTAAAGTATAAAATGTATGATATTGTTCCTTTATGTTTATTTTGTTTTTAAAATAGCTGGTTTTGTTATTTTACACCACAACACCAGACAATGGGTTAAGCTTACAGGGAAATCAGAGTATCTCATGTTATCACTTTCTGTACACACACATGCTTCCTTATATTATTTCTGAATGTATACCAAAGTCTATTACTTAGGCCCTGAAATTCAAAACATTGCCACACCCACAAGAAATTGCTTTTTTGGACTTGCCAATCTCACAGTCTGTGGGTCTGGCGATATATATTAAAAAAAAAAGTGGGCTCAACCTTTCTGTGCCGATAAGTGGCAATGTGTCTCACACATAATAAAGGATCACGGCTCCAGTAAAAGCCTGCCCACATCGCCAATTAGCCACCATGTTGGCGGAGGGGGGCTGTCTTCAACGTGTGTTCACACAAAATAGATTGTGCGTTCTCAAAAACAAAAAATGGTTTCCGTGAAGTAACACGTCAAAATATGCATAAGCAAATTCTGTATCTCTGTATATTCAAAAGATTTCTCAATGGAAATTCTCAACATTTAAAAACAGGTGAGACTTGGCTGAAAAAGTGCATTCCCTCACAGCAATGTATATTTGTAATATCTGTGATCGACTTTGTTGATAACAATAATACAAAATAAGACATCTTCCTATTTTTTTTAGAAAGACGTTTTCGTGCCATATTAGTATTTCATTTAGCGCTGTGGAATCTGTTGGCGCTCTACAAATAACTGATAATAATAGAAGACAGTAGCTGTGACTTTTTGTGGTTTTATTTATGTACTAGTCCTAAAGCCCATGTACACGGGCCATTTTTTGTAGTACAGCGGTCCCACCCCTTGGTCTCTCTCTTCCCCCTCTCTTTTGCTCTCTCCCCCCCCTCTCTTTTGCTTTCTCTCCCCCCTCTCTTTTGCTCTCTCTCTCCCCTCTCTTTTGCTCTCTCTCTCCCCTCTCTTTTGCTTTCTCTCCCCCCCCTCTTTTGCTCTCTCTCTCCCCCTCTCTTTTGCCCTCAATCTCTCCCCTCTCTTTTGCACTCTCTTGCTCTCTCTCCCCTCTTTCTCTCTCCCCCTCTCTTTCTCTCTCCCCCTCTCTTTTGCTCTCTTTCCCCCCTCTCTTTTGCTCCCCCTCTTTTGCTCTCTCCCCCTCTCTTTTGCTCTCTCCCCCCTCTCTCTTTTGCTCTCTCCCCCCTCTCTCTTTTGCTCTCTCCCCCCTCTCTCTTTTGCTCTCTCTTTTGCTCCCCCCCCTCTCTTTTGCTCTCTCCCCCCTCTCTCTTTTGCTCTCTCCTCCCTCTCTCTTTTGCTCTCTCCTCCCTCTCTCTTTTGCTCTCTCCTCCCTCTCTTTTGCTCTCTCCTCCCTCTCTTTTGCTCTCTCCTCCCTCTCTTTTGTTCTCTCCTCCCTCTCTTTATCTCTCTCTCACCCCTCTATTTTGCTCTCTCTCTCCCCCTTTTGTGCACTCTCAGGCCGACCACGCCCGCTCCAGGACCGGCCATGCCCCCATCAGGACACCCCCATCGACCATGCCCACGCCTCTTGCAACGGCTGCTTAACCTGCTCTGTTGAGCTGAGTGTCTGATGTTGATCCTAAAGGCCAGGTATGTTTGTCCTTGCGCAGTCTCTATTGCACATGGCTGCATCTGACAAACATAACTGGCCTTTTATTATATAGGATTGCCGATATAAGTTCTCACTATTCTGAATGTGTTCTGTAAAAACACGCCAAAGGCAAAGTACACGATTCTTTCAATCACAAGACTTTACATACATACTTTAACATTATACAATAAAAATGACACATTGCATATAGATGTATAATGTACTCACAATTACCCCCGCTCCTATAGGTGTATTATTGATGTCCATAATTCCACTATTGTATTGTAAGAAAAGGGGTTGTGTTTCTGTGACACATGTAAATTGTATTGTTATACAACACTGTGTAAAGGGGTCAACTTGTTTAGGAAAAGCAAGCAAATAAATAATGAAAGTGCATTCAAAAGTTTTTTTTTTTAATTATGCGGAGCACTATTGCAAGCGCGAGGAGCGTAAACGTGATTGCGATGTTCTTTACGCTCAGATCCATAATACATATTCAAGTTACTAAGTTACTTTACGCTCCCCATATTGAGCGGTAATGTGCACTGGTATTACAAGTTGAAAGTAAATCGCTCAAACTTTTTACGCGACCTTGAAGGCCGTGTAAAGAGTTTGTCCGGAGGAAACAGTTGCACTAAACTACATTATTAACCCCTAAACCACCACATAGCCCTGGAGGAAATGGAACAAAGTGCAATTTTCAGCAAGCAAAATAAACAACTGTATATTATGTTTTATTTTCCTTAGTGAAACCTTTTATAGAGCATTCAATTTGTAGGTTAATGACATAGTAGCAGTTAATAGTTGCAGTACATGGCTGAGCCTTTTCACTTATTTTTCGCTTCCTGACTAATTTAAGCAGCTTTCTAATTTACTCCTGTTATCAATTTTTCTTTGTTCTCATTAAATTTATTTAAAAATCAGGAATGTAAAGCTTAGGAGCTGGTCCATTTTAGGTTCAGCACCCTGGATAGCGATTGCTCATTGGTGGCTACATTTAGCTACCAATTAGCAAGCATAACCCAGGTTCTGAACCAAAAACGGGCCAGCTCCTAAGCTTTACAGTCCTGCTTTTTAAATAAATATATGAACAAAGAAAAATTGATAACAGGAGTAAATTAGAAAGTTGCTAAAAATTGCTGCTCTATCAGAATCATGAAAGAAACAAAATGGGTTTAGTGTCCCTTTAACTACTGCAGCGCTACACCAACATTTGGTGACCTATTAGTCATACAGAAATATCGGTGTTGACATTTCCGTGGTTACATTTTAGAATCGGATATTTGTACAACACGGATAAGATTTTCCACGTCTCGGGTTCTCACCTGCTTGATACCCATAAGCTCTGCGTAGTCGAAGATGAGCAGGACACTAAATATCAGCAGCCAGGATACAGTGTGCAGGAGGGCGCAAATCAGAGGGAGCCACAGGTTCCACTGGTCAGAAGACGCACTCCATAGATAGGGGCCACGGTGGCACTGCTGCCAGTAATACATAAGCGCCTAGAGGGAGCACAGTGTTAGCTCTGAACAAGGAACATCTTCAATTAATCACTAAATAAATGTGATATCCGGCGCTAGATATTAAACTAGCGGACAACTATATCTAATCACTGTTAGGGCTCGATTTATCAAGCTACGGAAGACAGGGGCGTACATCTGGCGGACTGAATTCCATTGGCAGAATTCAGCACTGCAAAAGAACGCTATTTTGCACTCTTGTGCAACGCTGCCCACTGTTCACGTGCGGGCAGGAGCTGTCAATCTCCCCGGTCGGACGAGACAGGGGAGATTAAAATTCTCTACCGAAGAGGTGGAGAAGAGTTAGGGAAGCAGCGTTCTGATGACCGATGCTTAAAAGGGACACCGAACCCACATTTTTTCTTTTGTGATTCAGATAGAGCATGAAATTTTAAGAAACTTTCTAATTTCCTCCTATTATCAATTTTTCTTGGTTCTCTTGCTATCTTTATTGGAAAAAGAAGGCATCTAAGCTTTTTTTGGTTCAGCCCTCTGGACAGCACTTTTTTATTGGTGGATGAATGTATCCACCAATCAGCAAGAACATCCCAGGTTGTTCACCAAAAATGGGCCGGCATCTAAACTTGCATCTCAAATAAAGATACTAAGAGAATGAAGAACATTTGATAATAGGAGTAAATTAGAAATTTGCCTAAAAGCATAATTTATGCTTACCTGATAAATTCCTTTCTTCTGTAGTGTGATCAGTCCACGGGTCATCATTACTTCTGGGATATTACTCCTCCCCAACAGGAAGTGCAAGAGGATTCACCCAGCAGAGCTGCATATAGCTCCTCCCCTCTACGTCACTCCCAGTCATTCGACCAAGGACCAACGAGAAAGGAAAAGCCAAGGGTGAAGTGGTGACTGGAGTATAAATTAAAAAATATTTACCTGCCTTAAAAACAGGGCGGGCCGTGGACTGATCACACTACAGAAGAAAGGAATTTATCAGGTAAGCATAAATTATGTTTTCTTCTGTTAAGTGTGATCAGTCCACGGGTCATCATTACTTCTGGGATACCAATACCAAAGCAAAAGTACACGGATGACGGGAGGGATAGGCAGGCTCTTTATACAGAAGGAACCACTGCCTGAAGAACCTTTCTCCCAAAAATAGCCTCTGATGAAGCAAAAGTGTCAAATTTGTAAAATTTGGAAAAAGTATGAAGCGAAGACCAAGTTGCAGCCTTGCAAATCTGTTCAACAGAGGCCTCATTCTTGAAGGCCCAAGTGGAAGCCACAGCTCTAGTAGAATGAGCTGTAATTCTTTCAGGAGGCTGCTGTCCAGCAGTCTCATAAGCTAAACGAATTATGCTACGAAGCCAAAAAGAAAGAGAGGTAGCGGAAGCTTTTTGACCTCTCCTCTGCCCAGAGTAAATGACAAACAGAGAAGACGTTTGTCGAAATTCCTTAGTTGCCTGTAAGTAAAATTTTAGAGCACGGACTACATCCAGGTTGTGCAGTAGACGTTCCTTCTTTGAAGAAGGATTTGGGCATAAAGAAGGAACAACAATCTCTTGATTGATATTCCTGTTAGTAACTACCTTAGGTAAGAACCCAGGTTTAGTACGCAGGACTACCTTATCCGAATGAAAAATCAAATAAGGAGAATCACAATGTAAGGCTGATAATTCAGAGACTCTTCGAGCCGAGGAAATAGCCATTAAAAATAGAACTTTCCAAGATAACAACTTTATATCAATGGAATGAAGGGGTTCAAACGGAACGCCCTGTAAAACATTAAGAACAAGGTTTAAACTCCATGGTGGAGCAACAGTTTTAAACACAGGCTTAATCCTGGCCAAAGCCTGACAAAAAGCCTGGACGTCAGGAACTTCTGACAGACGTTTGTGTAACAGAATGGACAGAGCTGAGATCTGTCCCTTTAATGAACTAGCAGATAAACCCTTTTCTAAACCTTCTTGTAGAAAAGACAATATCCTAGGAATCCTAACCTTACTCCAAGAGTAACCTTTGGATTCACACCAATATAGGTATTTACGCCATATCTTATGGTAAATCTTTCTGGTAACAGGTTTCCTAGCCTGTATTAAGGTATCAATAACTGACTCAGAAAACCCACGTCTTGATAAAATCAAGCGTTCAATTTCCAAGCAGTCAGCTTCAGAGAAGTTAGATTTTGATGTTTGAAGGGACCCTGTATCAGAAGGTCCTGTTTCAGAGGTAGAGACCAAGGTGGACAGGATGACATGTCCACCAGGTCTGCATACCAAGTCCTGCGTGGCCACGCAGGTGCTATTAGAATCACTGATGCTCTCTCTTGTTTGATTCTGGCAATCAATCGAGGAAGCAACGGGAAGGGTGGAAACACGTAAGCCATCCTGAAGTCCCAAGGTGCTGTCAGAGCATCTATCAGGACTGCTCCTGGATCCCTGGATCTGGACCCGTAACGAGGAAGCTTGGCGTTCTGTCGAGACGCCATGAGATCTATCTCTGGTTTGCCCCAACGTCGAAGTATTTGGGCAAAGACCTCCGGATGAAGTTCCCACTCCCCCGGATGAAAAGTCTGACGACTTAAGAAATCCGCCTCCCAGTTCTCCACTCCCGGGATGTGGATTGCTAACAGGTGGCAAGAGTGAGACTCTGCCCAGCGAATTATCTTTGATACTTCCATCATAGCTAGGGAGCTTCTTGTCCCTCCCTGATGGTTGATGTAAGCTACAGTCGTGATGTTGTCCGACTGAAACCTGATGAACCCCCGAGTTGTCAACTGGGGCCAAGCCAGGAGGGCATTGAGAACTGCTCTCAATTCCAGAATGTTTATTGGCAGGAGACTCTCCTCCTGACTCCATTGTCCCTGAGCCTTCAGAGAATTTCAGACGGCACCCCAACCTAGAAGGCTGGCGTCTGTTGTTACAATTGTCCAGTCTGGTCTGCTGAATGGCATCCCCCTGGACAGATGTGGCCGAGAAAGCCACCATAGAAGAGAATTTCTGGTCTCTTGATCCAGATTCAGAGAAGGGGATAAGTCTGAGTAATCCCCATTCCACTGACTTAGCATGCACAGTTGCAGTGGTCTGAGGTGTAAGCGTGCAAAGGGTACTATGTCCATTGCCGCTACCATTAAGCCGATTACCTCCATGCATTGAGCCACTGACGGGTGTTGAATGGAATGAAGGGTGCGGCAAGCACTTTGAAGTCTTGTTAGCCTGTCCTTTGTCAGGTAAATCTTCATTTCTACAGAATCGATAAGAGTCCCCAGGAAGGGAACTCTTGTGAGTGGAACGAGTGAACTTTTCTTTTCGTTCACCTTCCATCCATGTGACCTTAGAAATGCCAGCACTAACTCTGTATGAGACTTGGCAGTTTGAAAGCTTGAAGCTTGTATCAGAATGTCGTCTAGGTATGGAGCTACCGAGATTCCCCGCGGTCTTAGTACCGCCAGAAGAGCACCCAGAACCTTTGTGAAGATTCTTGGAGCTGTAGCCAATCCGAATGGAAGAGCCACAAACTGGTAATGCCTGTCTAGGAAGGCAAACCTTAGGTACCGATAATGATCTTTGTGAATCGGTATGTGAAGGTAAGCATCTTTTAAATCTACAGTGGTCATGTACTGACCCTCTTGGATCATAGGTAAAATTGTCCGAATAGTCTCCATCTTGAACGATGGAACTCTTAGGAATTTGTTTAGGATCTTTAAGTCCAGGATTGGTCTGAAAGTTCCCTCTTTTTTGGGAACCACAAACAGATTTGAGTAAAACCCCTGTCCCTGTTCCGATCGTGGAACTGGATGGATTACTCCCATTAACAAGAGCTCTTGTACGCAGCATAGAAACGCCTCTTTCTTTGTCTGGATTGTTGACAATCTTGACAGATGAAATCTCTCTCTTGGAGGAGAGTATTTGAAGTCCAGAAGGTATCCCTGAGATATTATCTCTAGCGCCCAGGGATCCTGAACATCTCTTGCCCAAGCCTGGGCGAAGAGAGAAAGTCTGCCCCCCACTAGATCCGATCCCGGATCGGGGGCCCTCAATTCATGCTGTTTTAGGGGCAGCAGCAGGTTTCCTAGTCTGCTTGCCCTTGTTCCAGGACTGGTTAGGTTTCCAGCCTTGTCTGTAGCGAGCAACAGCTCCTTCCTGTTTTGGTGCAGAGGAAGTTGATGCTGCTCCTGCTTTGAAATTACGAAAGGAACGAAAATTAGACTGTCTAGTCTTGGCTTTGTCCTGAGGCAGGGCATGGCCTTTACCTCCTGTAATGTCAGCGATAATCTCTTTCAACCCGGGCCCGAATAAGGTCTGCCCTTTGAAAGGTATATTAAGCAATTTAGACTTAGAAGTAACATCAGCTGACCAGGATTTTAGCCACAGCGCCCTGCGTGCCTGAATGGCGAATCCTGAATTCTTCGCCGTAAGTTTAGTAAGATGTACTACGGCCTCCGAAATGAATGAATTAGCTAGTTTAAGGACTCTAAGCCTGTCCGTAATGTCGTCCAGAGTAGCTGAACCAATGTTCTCTTCCAGAGACTCAATCCAGAATGCCGCTGCAGCCGTGATCGGCGCAATGCATGCAAGGGGTTGGAATATAAAACCTTGTTGAACAAACATTTTCTTAAGGTAACCCTCTAACTTTTTATCCATTGGATCTGAAAAAGCACAGCTATCCTCCACCGGGATAGTGGTACGCTTAGCTAAGGTAGAAACTGCTCCCTCCACCTTAGGGACCGTTTGCCATAAGTCCCTTGTGGTGGCGTCTATTGGAAACATTTTTCTAAATATCGGAGGGGGTGAGAACGGCACACCGGGTCTATCCCACTCCTTAGTAACAATTTCAGTAAGTCTCTTAGGTATAGGAAAAACCTCAATACTCGTCGGTACCGCAAAATATTTATCCAACCTACACATTTTCTCTGGTATTGCAACTGTGTTACAACCATTCAGAGCCGCTAACACCTCCCCTAGTAATACACGGAGGTTTTCCAGTTTAAATTTAAAATTTGAAATATCTGAATCCAGTCTGTTTGGATCAGAACCGTCACCCACAGAATGAAGTTCTCCGTCCTCATGTTCTGCCACCTGTGACGCAGTGTCTGACATGGCCCTAATATTATCAGCGCACTCTGTTCTCACCCCAGAGTGATCACGCTTACCTCTTAGTTCTGGTAATTTAGCCAAAACCTCAGTCATAACAGTAGCCATATCCTGTAATGTGATTTGTAATGGCCGCCCAGATGTACTCGGCGCTACAATATCACGCACCTCCCTCTGAGCGGGAGATGTAGGTACTGACACGTGAGGCGAGTTAGTCGGCATAACTCTCCCCTCGTTGTTTGGTGAAATTTGTTCAATTTGTACAGATTTACTTTTATTTAAAGTAGCATCAATACAGTTAGTACATAAATTTCTATTGGGCTCCACTTTGGCATTGCAACAAATGACACAGGTATCATCCTCTGAATCAGACATGTTTAACACACTAGCAAATAAACTTGCAACTTGGAAATACAATTCAATTAGAATAATATTAAAACGTACTGTGCCTTTAAGAAGCACAGAAGATCTATGACAGTTGAAAATTAATAAATTGAAACAGTTATAGCCTCAATCCTTGTAAACAACACAACTTTAGCAAAGGTTTAATCCCATTAGCAAAGATAACAAATTCTGAAAGCAGGAAACAAATTACAGAATAAACGTTTTTTATCTCAGTCAAACTATAATTCTCACAGCTCTGCTGAGAGAAATTACCTCCCTCAAAATAAGTTTTGAAGACCCCTGAGCTCTGTAGAGATGAACCGGATCATGCAGGGAATACAATGAGTTGCTGACTGAAATATTTGATGCGTAGTAAAAGCGCCAAAAAACGGCCCCTCCCCCTCACACACAGCAGTGAGGGAGAACAGAAACTGTCAGAAAACAGATTAAGCAACTGCCAAGTGGAAAAATAGTGCCCAAACATTTATTCACTCAGTACCTCAGCAAATGAAAACGATTTTACATTCCAGCAAAAACGTTAAACATAATCTCTAGTTATTAAACAGCTTTATGTATTTCTTACAGTGTAATTCTAGTGAAGTACCATTCCCCAGAATACTGAAGTGTAAAGTATACATACATGACATTATATCGGTATGGCAGGATTTTCTCATCAATTCCATTGTCAGAAAATAAAAACTGCTACATACCTCTATGCAGATTCATCTGCCCGTTGTCCCCTGATCTGAAGTTTACCTCTCCTCAGATGGCCGAGAAACAGCAATATGATCTTAACTACTCCGGCTAAAATCATAACAAAAACTCTGGTAGATTCTTCCTCAAACTCTGCCAGAGAGATAATAACACACTCCGGTGCTATTTTAAAATAACAAACTTTTGATTGAAGATATAAAACTAAGTATAATCACCATAGTCCTCTCACACATCCTATCTAGTCGTTGGGTGCAAGAGAATGACTGGGAGTGACGTAGAGGGGAGGAGCTATATGCAGCTCTGCTGGGTGAATCCTCTTGCACTTCCTGTTGGGGAGGAGTAATATCCCAGAAGTAATGATGACCCGTGGACTGATCACACTTAACAGAAGAAATATCATGCTCAATCTAAATCACAAAAGAAAACATTTGGGTTCAGTGTCCCTTTCATAAATACGGACTGCAGGTTCTCTTGTGAGAACCGGCAGTCGAAGGAAGGAGAAGGCAGGCGAAAGCTTTGATAAATCGACCCCTAAATATTTAAGCCGTTGTCAAGATTGAATTCAATTCTTTAACTACTGAAAATCTATGATGTATTCAGACAACAATGAAATATATTCCTACATTTAAAAGGGACAACATTCTCAGATATTTTATCTGTTCCATTTAAAAAAATAAAAAATATGTGCTTAATAAACCAACTTTTAGTGCAAGATTAAAGGTTCAAACAACTTTCTAATTTACTTCTATTATTAAAATTTTCTTTGTTCTCTTGGTATTTTTTGTTGAAAAGCAGGGACGTAAGCTTAGGAGCCTGCCTATTTCTGGAGCACTATATGGCAGCAGTTTTGCAAGAATGTTACACATTTGCAAGAGCACTAGGAGGGCAGCACTATTTCCTGTCATGAAGTACTAATGTTATACATTAGAAAGAGCACTAGATGGCAGCACTATTTCCTGTCATGTAGTACAAATGTTATACATTAGCAAGAGCACTAGAGGGCAGCACTATTTCCTGTCATGTAGTGCTAATGTTATACATTAGTAAGAGCACTAGAGGGCAGCACTATTTCCTGTCATGTAGTACAAATGTTATACATTAGCAAGAGCACTAGATGGCAGCACTATTTCCCATCATGTAGTACTAATGTTATACATTAGAAAGAGCACTAGATGGCAGCACTATTTCCCATCATGTAGTACTAATGTTATACATTAGAAAGAGCACTAGATGGCAGCACTATTTCCCGTCATGTAGTACTAATGTTATACATTAGCAAGAGCACTAGATGGCAGCACTATTTCCTGTCATGTAGTACTAATGTTATACATTAGCAAGAGCACTAGATGGCAGCACTATTTCCTGTCATGTAGTGCTAACGTTATACATTAGCAAGAGCACTAGAGGGCAGCACTATTTCCTGTCATGTAGTACTAATGTTACACATTAGCAAGAGCACTAGATGGCAGCACTATTTCCTGTCATGTATTACTAATGTTATACATTAGCAAGAGCACTAGATGGCAGCACTATTTCCTGTCATGTATTACTATTGTTATACATTAGCAAGAGCACTAGATGGCAGCACTATTTCCTGTCATGTAGTACTAATGTTATACATTAGCAAGAGCACTAGACGGCAGCACTATTTCCTGTCATGTAGTACTAATGTTATACATTAGCATAAGCACTAGATGGCATCACTATTTCCTGTCATGTAGTACTAATGTTATACATTAGCCAGAGCACTAGATGGCAGCACTATTTCCTGTCATGTAGTACTAAGGTTATACATTAGCAAGAGCCCTAGATGGCAGTACTATTTCCTGTTATGTAGTACTAATGTTATACATTAGCAAGAGCACTAGATGGCAGCACTATTTCCTGTCATGTAGTACTAATGTTATACATTAGCAAGAGCAATAGATGGCAGCACTATTTCCTGTCATGTAGTACTAATGTTATACATTAGCAAGAACACTAGATGGCAGCACTATTTCCTGTCATGTAGTGCTAATGTTATACATTAGCAAGAGCACTAGAGGACAGCACTATTTCCTGTCATGTAGTACTAATGTTATACATTAGCAAGAGCACTAGAGGGCAGCACTATTTCCTGTCATGTAGTACTAATGTTATACATTAGCATAAGCACTAGATGGCATCACTATTTCCTGTCATGTAGTACTAATGTTATACATTAGCAAGAGCACTAGATGGCAGCACTATTTCCTGTCATGTAGTACTAATGTTATACATTAGCAAGAGCACTAGATGGCAGCACTATTTCCTGTCATGTAGTACTAATGTTATACATTAGCAAGAGCACTAGATGGCAGCACTATTTCCTGTCATGTAGTACTAATGTTATACATTAGCAAGAGCACTAGATGGCAGCACTATTTCCTGTCATGTAGTACTAATGTTATACATTAGCAAGAACACTAGATGGCAGCACTATTTCCTGTCATGTAGTGCTAATGTTATACATTAGCAAGAGCACTAGAGGGCAGCACTAGTTCCTGTCATGTAGTACTAATGTTATACATTAGCAAGCAGCACTATTTCCTGTCATGTAGTACTGTTATACATTAGCAAGAGCACTAGATGGCAACACTATTTCCTGTCATGTAGTACTGTTATACAATAGCAAGAGCACTAGAGGGCAGCACTATTTCCTGTCATATAGTACTGTTATACATTAGGAAGAGCACTAGAGGGCTGCACTATTTACTGTCATGTAGTGCTAATGTTATACATTAGCAAGAGCACTAGATGTCAGCACTATTTCCTGTCATGTAGTACTAATGTTATACATTAGCAAGAACACTAGATGGCAGCACTATTTCCTGTCATGTAGTACTAATGTTTTACATTATCAGGAGCACTAGATGGCAGCACTATTTCCTGTCATGTAGTGCTAATGTTACACATTAGCAAGAGCACTAGAGGGCAGCACTATTTCCTGTCATGTAGTACTAATGTTATACATTAGCAAGAGCACTAGATGGCAGCACTATTTCCTGTCATGTAGTACTAATGTTATACATTAGCAAGAACACTAGATGGCAGCACTATTTCCTGTCATGTAGTACTAATGTTTTACATTATCAGGAGCACTAGATGGCAGCACTATTTCCTGTCATGTAGTGCTAATGCTACACATTAGCAAGAGCACTAGAGGGCAGCACTATTTCCTGTCATGTAGTACTAACGTTACACATTAGCAAGAGCACTAGATGGCAGCACTATTTCCTGTCATGTAGTACTAATGTTATACATTAGCAAGAGCACTAGAGGGCAGCACTATTTCCTGTCATGTAGTACTAATGTTACACATTAGCAAGAACATTAGATGGCAGCACTATTTCCTGTCATGTAGTACTAATGTTATACATTAGCAAGAGCACTAGAGGGCAGCACTATTTCCTGTCATGTAGTACGAATGTTATACATTAGCAAGAGCACTAGACGGCAGCACTATTTCCTGTCATGTAGTACTAATGTTATACATTAGCAAGAGCACTAGATGGCAGCACTATTTCCTGTCATGTAGTACTAATGTTATACATTAGCAAGAGCACTAGATGGCAGCACTATTTCCTGTCATGTAGTACTATTGTTATACATTAGCAAGAGCACTATATAGCAGCACTATTTCCTGTCATGTAGTACTAATGTTATACATTAGCAAGAGCACTAGATGGCAGCACTATTTCCTGTCATGTAGTACTAATGTTATATATTAACAAGAGCACTAGATGGGAGCACTATTTCCTGTCATGTAGTACTAATGTTATACATTAGCAAGAGCACTAGATGGCAGCACTATTTCCTGTCATGTAGTACTATTGTTATACATTAGCAAGAGCACTATATAGCAGCACTATTTCCTACCATGTAGTGCACCAGAAGCTACCTAGGTATCTCTAACACAGAATATCATGGGAATTAAGCAAATTTGATAATACAAGTAAAGTGGAAACTTAATTGTAAGTTCTGCCTTATTCTCAAAATAAATTTTCATTTCGCTTTATTGTGGGCGGGTGAGTACCAGGATTTAGCTGTACATAGTCACGACTTAAACACATTTTTTCATGGAAAATAATAAAATATTTATGAAAATCAATTATATGTGTATTAAAGGGACATAAAACCAATGTTTGTCTGACTCATGAAAGAAGAAACAGTATGTGATTTTAAACAACTTTCCAATTTACTTCTATTATCTAACTTGTTTTGTTCTCTTGATATTATTTATTGAAAGAGATACCTAGGTAGACTCGGGAGCTGCTGATTGGTGGCTGTATATCTATGTCTCATGTTATTGGCTCTCCCAATGCATCCAGCTAGCTCCCAGTAGTGCAAACAAAGACTACCAAGAGAATGAAGCAAATTAGATAATAGAAGTAAATTGGAAATTTGTTTAAAATTGCATTCGCTCTCTCAATCATGAAAGAAAAAATGTGTGGTTCATGTCCCTTTAAACTGCTGTTTTTTCAGATAAATGATACATTTTTTTAGAATTTAAGCTTCCAAAATTTTAATAAGCCAAGGTGACAGCATCGTCATTATAACACACAAACGTACTTGACGTTAGATTTGTTTTCCCCCAGAAAAAAATAAAGAAAAATAATTTGTGAAGTTTGAAATATGATAATTGTATTCTAATGACAGTCTTTGCTGTCACGTACATGAGAACTAACCACATGTATTGTAATTATGGTTATTAAATAAGACTCTTGTGTTGTCCTGTATCTAATTCTACGTATAGTAACCACAGCATCCTGTACGTGATGTGCAAACCGTCCCTGGTTTAAAACACTTAAAGGACCAGTCAACACAGTAGATTTGCATAATCAAAAAATGCAAGATAACAAGACAATGCAATAGCACTTAGTGTGAACTTCAAATGAGTTGTAGATTTTTTTTCTGACAATTTTAAAAGTTATGCCTTTTTCCACTCCCCCTGTACCATGTGACAGCCATCAGCCAATCACAAATGCATACATGTACCATGTGACTGTCATCCGCCAATCACAAATGCATACACATTTATTCTTGCACATGCTCAGTAGGAGCTGGTGACTCAAACAGATTAAATATAAAAAGACTGTGCACATTTAGTTAATGGAAGTAAATTGGAAAGTTGTTTAAAATTGCTGCTCAATCTGAATAATGAAAGTTTAATTTTGATTGAGTGTCCCTTTAAAAGAGAGAAGCGCTCAACCTGGGAACGAACAATAGCTTGTTCTATGGCTAGTTACCACCCAAGGAGCAGCCTCTTTTTGCTCAACATGTGCCTTTCACAGAGCAGAACTTTCCTGTAGCATATCATTCTGATCCTGACTTCACAGTACAGTCCAGCCCCGAAATACCAGGCAATCCCTCTCTGAACGAGAGAAACAGCAAAACCCCAGACGCACGTTTCGACCTAGTGTGGGCCTCGTTAGTGAGGTACAGCCATATCCCTCTAGGCACACTGAGCAACGGGTCCACATCTGGATTCCCGCATCACACTTAGGGAGACTTCCCTCAGGCTCATAATTTGCATACATAAAAAGAGAAGCGCTATAACCCTCACTATGTAATACAGGACACAGTGCGTACAAAGGCTGTATCTGCTTCATAACGATATTCTTGTCTGTTTCCTTAGACCACTGGTTTCCAAACCTGCCCTCAGACCTCCCCAACAGGTCAGGTTTTCAGGATTACCTTGGATGAGAGCAGGTTAATAACTATGTTTACTTATCAGCTGATTATTTCACCTGTGCTCTAGTTCAGATATCCTCAAAATATGGCCTGTTAGGGAGGACTGAGGGCAGGTTAGTAAACTTAGACTGATAAAGTGTATTTGAGTTGTGAGCCAGTCAGTAAGGTAAAGGGACGAAAAAGCGCAAAAAGGAAATGCTGTAATGTGTTAGCAACAATAAAATGTGCAAATGCGTTAAACACATAGTTAACGTCAGCTTCAGAGCAGCAATGCACTACAGGAAGCTAACTACTGATTAGTGGCTATGTGCATATGCCTCTTGTCATTTGCTCACCAGGTGTGTTCAGCTAGCTCCAAAGTAGTGCATTGCTGCTCCGGAACTGATGCAATAATAAAATGCTCTGACACATAAAATTTTCTCTTTGTACTTGTATGTCCCTTTAAGTATCATTTCCAGCACTTTATTAGTTCACTATAAGTAATTTTTTTCTAAATACATCAGAAATTAAAAACTGAAAATGTATATATATATATATATTATTTTTTTTTGCAGACAAGGGACACACCCTTTGAGAATCCTATTTAGTGCTGTAAATCGTATCTCCTTTGCTGCAGTCAATTAAGGGCAGTTATAAATGAGACTCTTCACATAACTAATCAACATTTTTTGGCCAATTAAGATTAATGTCCTTTTAACTCTATCAACGTGGCTGAAAAGATAAGCCTTATATAAGTATACACACAGTCTACACCAACATTGTTATTGTTTAAAAAGATAGATAATCCCTTTATTACACATTCCCGTTTTACATAACCAACACAGTTATATAAATATACTTTTTTCCTCTGTGATTACCTTGTATCTAAGCCTTTGCAGACTGCCCTCTTATCTCAGTGCTTTTTACAGACTTTAATTTTATCCAATCAGTGCTGATAAATAACTCCACGGGAGTGAGCACAATGTTTTCTATATAGCGCACATGACCTAGCGCTGTCTACCTGTGAAAAACTGTCAAAATGCACTGAGATAAGAGGCGGCATTCAAAGGCTTAGAAATTAGCATATGAGCCTACCTAGGTTTAGCTTTCAACAAAGAACACCAAATGAACCAAGCAAATTTGTTGAAAATAGAAAATTGCAAAGTTGTTTAAAATGACATGCCCTATCTGTATCATGATAGTTGAATTCAAACTAGACTGTTCCTTTAAATAACATATCAATTTGTGATGACTACACTTTGTTATTGGTTTATTATGGATTACATTGTTGTAATTGATGCCAAGTAGGAAAAAATACTTGGACAGATATAAAACAACATTCTAATGTAAAACTATTTAATCATTCCTTTATTATGTGTTTAACTCTTACAAAAGGTAAAAAAACATAGCTAAAACACACCTCTGGGAAATTCCTTTGCCACATGAAATAAAGATATCTCTGGTGAGCGAATCAATACTAACCATATGAAGAAATACTCTCATTGGCCCCATTCTCCTCTGGCGTGAGGGTGCTGCGGGTTTGTGATTTTCTTTTTTATTAAGCGTTAAAGGGACAGTCAAGTCCAAAAAAAACTTTCATGATTTAAATAGGGAATGTAATTTTAAAAAACTTTCCAATTTACTCTTATCATCAATTTTGGTATTCTTAGTTGAAAGCACATTCTAGGAGGTTCATATGCTAATTTCTTAGATCTTGAAGACTGCCTCTAATCCGGATGCATTTTGACCACTAGAGGGCATTAGTTCATGTGTTTCATATAGATAACATTGCGCTCATGCACGTGAAGTTACCCTGGAGTGAGCACTGATTGGCTAAATGCAAGTCTGTCAAAAGAACTGAAATAAGGGGGCAGTCTGCAGAGGCTTAGATACAAGGTAATCACAGAGGTAAAAAGTATATTAATATAACTGAAATAAGGAGCAGTCTGCAGAGGCTTAGATAAAAGGTAATCACAGAGGTAAAAAGTGTATTTCTATAACAGTGTTGGTTATGCAAAACTGGGGAATGGGTAATAAAGGGATTATTTTTCTTTTTAATTAACAAAAATTCTGGTGTTGACTGTCCCTTTAACTTCTGCATTTTATTTTATAGTAGAATATCTCTTTAAAGGGACACTCCTCTCAAAATTAAACTTTTATGATTCAGATAGAGCAGGCATTTTAAACAAGTTTCCAATTTACTTCCATTAACAAAATGTACACAGTCTTTTTATATTTACACTTTTTTTAGTCACCAGCTCCTACTGAACATGTGCAAGAATTCACAGAATATACGCATACGGATTTGTGATTGGCTTATGGCTGTCACATGATGCAGTGGAAGTGGAAATAGACATAACTTTGAAATGTATCAGAAAACAAATCTACTACTCATTTGAAGTTCAGACTAAGGGCTATTGCATTGCCTTTTTATAATGCAATATAGGAAGTAAGGATATTGTGACCAAAGTACCCTTTACTAAAAGGCACCAGTACCTGCAGGGAGATGGCTGTACAGAGGATGTACAGTGAGCGATTGAGAACACCAAACACTTGTGTTACGGCTCCCTTGACTGATGGCCATGCCATGACGCTGTGCTGCAGCACAAACAGTATGAGCAGAGCAGCATCTATACCGAGAGCTCGATAAACCTGCGTGTCACCAACTGCTTCACGCCATGACAGTGGAGGAAGATCACCTGCAAAATAAAAACATGCAAGTTAATATGGTCCAGATGATAGACAGTGAAGTCAACTGGTGTCAGCGGTGGGATATGCTGTGCACTTTTTTATTCCCCTGCTCATTTCCCATTATCCTTGTTATATGGCCCCTGTAGCAATCTATTTGCAGTTTATACCATTACTAAACAAGTGTAACAGCTATTGCTGAAGTGTAACACTCATATTCTTCCTGTACCCATACTGTTTTATCTCCCTTTCCACTACCATTTCCTCTTTAATTTTAATGTGCCTCATAATTTCAGCTTCCACCAAATCTTTAACTTCTCATAACCAATTTATTATAATTTCCTCCCTGAGTCTATCATATCATCCTGTTAATCATTATTTCACTCCTTTCACAGATCCTTATCCTCTTTTCAAAGCTCATTCTCATTAAATGGACAGTAAAGGCTAAAAATGTCTGTCATGCATATGAAAGAGCATTATTTAAAGGGACAATAACGTCTAAAAACGTATATCATACATATGAAAGAGTAGTATTTAAATATGTCAACAACACTGATGTTATAAAGCTGTTTATCTTTATTTTGAAGTGGACAGGATGTACATATCTGTGTATAACTGTGCCATAATAGTTGAAAATGGCATTCTCTAATTTATCAGAGTCATGTGTATTTATCCCTGGCACAGAAGTTAAACACACAGTAGAAGTACTGCTGGTACCAATGATCGTAAACGGACGCTGATCTAATCAGCAACATTAGTTGCACAACTGAGTGCTTTGCAGGTTCAGTGTGGTACAGTGTGTTTAATCCCTTTGTGGGGGTTAAAAACACAGTCTTAAATTTACATGATCTTACAAATTAGAGCATGTTACTTTTCAGCTATTATGGCCCTTAAAAGACTGATAACTTATGGGCTCATGGAAGTAAATTGGAAAGTCATCGAAAACTGCATACCTTGTATGAATAATGAAAGTTTAATTTTTACTTTATGGTCCCTTTAAAGGGATAGAAAGGTACGAATTGAAATGTTCATGTGTGCAAGCATTTGTGCAATATACGTCTATTAGAAAAAAATACTTCAAATAAAAGTTATTAGTTTTTCATCAGCACATGCACATATGCTATGAGGGTCCATGCACCAGTATTCAAACACTATCCATGCTCAGAGATGTGTGGTGTATCATACAAGCTACTGCGGACTCTCTGAGAAGGTGCAGTGTTTGTGTACTGGTGCACGGGCCCTCCAAGGATACGTGCGTATGCCACAGAAAAACTGTAATGACTTTTACCAGAAGAATTTTTGCTGATGAAAGTATATTGCAAACATGCTTCTATTTTATATTGAAATCCACCTATGCACATTTCATTTTTGACTTTTCTATCCCTTATTTAATGTCATTTTAATTTCTCATGTTTGACTTGAATTCTCTCTGTTTATTGTCTCTTTATCTTTGTATATCGCCCTATACAGTTAACAGTCTCCCTATAAAGTTCTCTATCTCTTCCAAAACATTTTTATGATACTTGTTGCATCTATTTTACACGTCTGCTCCTATTACTCTTACAGTCATCTTGTTTTTTCACATGTATCTTTGGCTCCTGTATATTATCTTCATTAATTTGTAGAGACAACAGGCGCCACAGCGCTGCTCTATAGCCTTTATTATCTAGCGCTGTCTTGTTCCTTCTGTATGTTTAGATTTTCTTCATATTCTTTATTCTTTCCCTCCACTTCTCTCTTTTCCTACCCATCTCTATCTCCCTACACTTCTCCCTCTTTCTACCCATCTTTATCTCCCTACACTTCTCTCTCTTCCTACCCATCTTTATCTCCCTACACTTCTCCCTCTTCCTACCCATCATAATCTCTCTACACTTCTCCCTCTTCCTACCCACATTATCTCCCTAGACTTCTCCCTCTTCCTACCCATCTTTATCTCCCTACACTTCTCACTCTTCCTACCCATCTCTATCTCCCTGCACTTCTCCCTCTTCCTACCCATCATTATCTCCCTACACTTCTCCCTCTTCCTACCCATCTTTATCTCCCTACACTTCTCTCTCTTCCTACCCATCTCTATCTCCCTGCACTTCTCCCTCTTCCTACCCATCTTTATCTCCCTACCCCTCTCTCTCTTCCTACCCATCATTATCTCCCTACACTTCTCCCTCTTCCTACCCATCTTTATCTCCCTACACTTCTCTCTCTTCCTACCCATCTTTATCTCCCTACACTTCTCACTCTTCCTACCCATCTTTATCTCCCTACCCCTCTCTCTCTTCCTACCCATCATTATCTCCCTACACTTCTCCCTCTTCCTACCCATCTTTATCTCCCTACACTTCTCTCTCTTCCTACCCATCTTTAGCTCCCTGCACTTCTCACTCTTCCTACCCATCTTTAGCTCCCTGCACTTCTCACTCTTCCTACCCATCTTTAGCTCCCTACACTTCTCTCTCTTCCTACCCATCTCTATCTCGCTACACTTCTCTTCCTACCCATCTCTATCTCCCTACACTTCTCTCTCTTCCTATCCATCTTTATCTCCCTACACTTCTCACTCTTCCTACCCATCTCCATCTCCCTACCCCTCTCTCTCTTCCTACCCATCTTTATCTTCCTACACTTCTCACTCTTCCTACCCATCCCCCTACCCCTCTCTCTTCCTACCCATCTTTATCTCCCTACACTTCTCTCTCTTCCTACCCATCTTTATCTCCCTACCCCTCTCTCTCTTCCTACCAATCTTTATCTCCCTACCCCTCTCTCTCTCTTCCTACCCATCTTTATCTCCCTACCCCTCTCTCTCTTCCTACCAATCTTTATCTCCCTACCCCTCTCTCTCTTCCTACCCATCTTTATCTCCCTACCCCTCTCTCTCTTCCTACCCATCTTTATCTCCCTACCCCTCTCTCTCTTCCTACCCATCTCTATCTCCCTACACTTCTCACTCTTCCTACCCATCTCTATCTTCCTACACTTCTCACTCTTCCTACCCATCTCTATCTTCCTACACTTCTCACTCTTCCTACCCATCTCTATCTTCCTACACTTCTCTCTCTTCCTACCCATCTTTATCTCCCTACCCCTCTCTCTCTTCCTACCCATCTCTATCTCCCTACACTTCTCCCTCTTCCTACCCATCTCTATCTCCCTACACTTCTCACTCTCCCTACCCATCTCTATCTCCCTACACTTCTCCCTCTTCCTACCCATCATTATCTCCCTACACTTCTCACTCTTCCTACCCATCTCTATCTCCCTACACTTCTCTCTCTTCCTACCCATCTCTATCTCCCTACACTTCTCTCTCTTCCTACCCATCTTTATCTCCCTACACTTCTCCCTCTTCCTACCCATCATTATCTCCCTACACTTCTCACTCTTCCTACCCATCTCTATCTCCCTACACTTCTCTCTCTTCCTACCCATCTCTATCTCCCTACACTTCTCTCTCTTCCTACCCATCTTTATCTCCCTACACTTCTCCCTCTTCCTACCCATCTCTATCTTCCTACACTTCTCACTCTTCCTACCCATCTCTATCTTCCTACACTTCTCACTCTTCCTACCCATCTCTATCTTCCTACACTTCTCACTCTTTCTACCCATCTCTATCTTCCTACACTTCTCACTCTTCCTACCCATCTCTATCTCCCTACACTTCTCTCTCTTCCTACCCATCTTTATCTCCCTACCCCTCTCTCTCTTCCTACCCATCTCTATCTCCCTACACTTCTCCCTCTTCCTACCCATCTCTATCTCCCTACACTTCTCACTCTCCCTACCCATCTCTATCTCCCTACACTTCTCCCTCTTCCTACCCATCATTATCTCCCTACACTTCTCACTCTTCCTACCCATCTCTATCTCCCTAGACTTCTCCCTCTTCCTACCCATCTTTATCTCCCTACACTTCTCACTCTTCCTACCCATCTTTATCTCCCTACACTTCTCTCTCTTCCTACCCATCTTTATCTCCCTACACTTCTCACTCTTCCTACCCATCTCTATCTCCCTACACTTCTCACTCTCCCTACCCATCTCTATCTCCCTACACTTCTCCCTCTTCCTACCCATCATTATCTCCCTACACTTCTCACTCTTCCTACCCATCTCTATCTCCCTACACTTCTCCCTCTTCCTACCCATCTTTATCTCCCTACACTTCTCACTCTCCCTACCCATCTCTATCTCCCTACACTTCTCACTCTCCCTACCCATCTCTATCTCCCTACACTTCTCCCTCTTCCTACCCATCATTATCTCCCTACACTTCTCACTCTTCCTACCCATCTCTATCTCCCTACACTTCTCCCTCTTCCTACCCATCTCTATCTCCCTACACTTCTCCCTCTTCCTACCCATCTTTATCTCCCTACACTTCTCTCTCTTCCTACCCATCTCTATCTCCCTACACTTCTCACTCTTCCTACCCATCTCTATCTTCCTACACTTCTCACTCTTCCTACCCATCTCTATCTTCCTACACTTCTCACTCTTCCTACCCATCTCTATCTTCCTACACTTCTCACTCTTTCTACCCATCTCTATCTTCCTACACTTCTCACTCTCCCTACCCATCTCTATCTCCCTACACTTCTCCCTCTTCCTACCCATCATTATCTCCCTACACTTCTCACTCTTCCTACCCATCTCTATCTCCCTACACTTCTCCCTCTTCCTACCCATCTCTATCTCCCTACACTTCTCCCTCTTCCTACCCATCTTTATCTCCCTACACTTCTCTCTCTTCCTACCCATCTCTATCTCCCTACACTTCTCACTCTTCCTACCCATCTCTATCTTCCTACACTTCTCACTCTTCCTACCCATCTCTATCTTCCTACACTTCTCACTCTTCCTACCCATCTCTATCTTCCTACACTTCTCACTCTTTCTACCCATCTCTATCTTCCTACACTTCTCACTCTTCCTACCCATCTCTATCTCCCTACACTTCTCTCTCTTCCTACCCATCTTTATCTCCCTACCCCTCTCTCTCTTCCTACCCATCTCTATCTCCCTACACTTCTCCCTCTTCCTACCCATCTCTATCTCCCTACACTTCTCACTCTCCCTACCCATCTCTATCTCCCTACACTTCTCCCTCTTCCTACCCATCATTATCTCCCTACACTTCTCACTCTTCCTACCCATCTCTATCTCCCTACACTTCTCTCTCTTCCTACCCATCTCTATCTCCCTACACTTCTCTCTCTTCCTACCCATCTTTATCTCCCTACACTTCTCCCTCTTCCTACCCATCATTATCTCCCTACACTTCTCACTCTTCCTACCCATCTCTATCTCCCTACACTTCTCTCTCTTCCTACCCATCTCTATCTCCCTACACTTCTCTCTCTTCCTACCCATCTTTATCTCCCTACACTTCTCCCTCTTCCTACCCATCTCTATCTTCCTACACTTCTCACTCTTCCTACCCATCTCTATCTTCCTACACTTCTCACTCTTCCTACCCATCTCTATCTTCCTACACTTCTCACTCTTTCTACCCATCTCTATCTTCCTACACTTCTCACTCTTCCTACCCATCTCTATCTCCCTACACTTCTCTCTCTTCCTACCCATCTTTATCTCCCTACCCCTCTCTCTCTTCCTACCCATCTCTATCTCCCTACACTTCTCCCTCTTCCTACCCATCTCTATCTCCCTACACATCTCTATCTCGCTACACTTCTCTCTCTTCCTACCCATCTTTATCTCCCTACACTTCTCACTCTTCCTACCCATCTTTATCTCCCTACCCCTCTCTCTCTTCCTACCCATCATTATCTCCCTACACTTCTCCCTCTTCCTACCCATCTTTATCTCCCTACACTTCTCTCTCTTCCTACCCATCTTTAGCTCCCTGCACTTCTCACTCTTCCTACCCATCTTTAGCTCCCTGCACTTCTCACTCTTCCTACCCATCTTTAGCTCCCTACACTTCTCTCTCTTCCTACCCATCTCTATCTCGCTACACTTCTCTTCCTACCCATCTCTATCTCCCTACACTTCTCTCTCTTCCTATCCATCTTTATCTCCCTACACTTCTCACTCTTCCTACCCATCTCCATCTCGCTACCCCTCTCTCTCTTCCTACCCATCTTTATCTTCCTACACTTCTCACTCTTCCTACCCATCCCCCTACCCCTCTCTCTTCCTACCCATCTTTATCTCCCTACACTTCTCTCTCTTCCTACCGATCTTTATCTCCCTACCCCTCTCTCTCTTCCTACCAATCTTTATCTCCCTACCCCTCTCTCTCTCTTCCTACCCATCTTTATCTCCCTACCCCTCTCTCTCTTCCTACCAATCTTTATCTCCCTACCCCTCTCTCTCTTCCTACCCATCTTTATCTCCCTACCCCTCTCTCTCTTCCTACCCATCTTTATCTCCCTACCCCTCTCTCTCTTCCTACCCATCTTTATCTCCCTACCCCTCTCTCTCTTCCTACCCATCTCTATCTCCCTACACTTCTCACTCTTCCTACCCATCTCTATCTTCCTACACTTCTCACTCTTCCTACCCATCTCTATCTTCCTACACTTCTCACTCTTCCTACCCATCTCTATCTCCCTACACTTCTCTCTTCCTACCCATCTTTATCTCCCTACCCCTCTCTCTCTTCCTACCCATCTCTATCTCCCTACACTTCTCCCTCTTCCTACCCATCTCTATCTCCCTACACTTCTCACTCTCCCTACCCATCTCTATCTCCCTACACTTCTCCCTCTTCCTACCCATCTCTATCTCCCTACACTTCTCTCTCTTCCTACCCATCTTTATCTCCCTACACTTCTCCCTCTTCCTACCCATCATTATCTCCCTACACTTCTCACTCTTCCTACCCATCTCTATCTCCCTACACTTCTCTCTCTTCCTACCCATCTCTATCTCCCTACACTTCTCTCTCTTCCTACCCATCTTTATCTCCCTACACTTCTCCCTCTTCCTACCCATCTCTATCTTCCTACACTTCTCACTCTTCCTACCCATCTCTATCTCCCTACACTTCTCTCTCTTCCTACCCATCTTTATCTCCCTACCCCTCTCTCTCTTCCTACCCATCTCTATCTCCCTACACTTCTCCCTCTTCCTACCCATCTCTATCTCCCTACACTTCTCACTCTCCCTACCCATCTCTATCTCCCTACACTTCTCCCTCTTCCTACCCATCATTATCTCCCTACACTTCTCACTCTTCCTACCCATCTCTATCTCCCTAGACTTCTCCCTCTTCCTACCCATCTTTATCTCCCTACACTTCTCACTCTTCCTACCCATCTTTATCTCCCTACACTTCTCTCTCTTCCTACCCATCTTTATCTCCCTACACTTCTCACTCTTCCTACCCATCTCTATCTCCCTACACTTCTCACTCTCCCTACCCATCTCTATCTCCCTACACTTCTCCCTCTTCCTACCCATCATTATCTCCCTACACTTCTCACTCTTCCTACCCATCTCTATCTCCCTACACTTCTCCCTCTTCCTACCCATCTTTATCTCCCTACACTTCTCACTCTCCCTACCCATCTCTATCTCCCTACACTTCTCACTCTCCCTACCCATCTCTATCTCCCTACACTTCTCCCTCTTCCTACCCATCATTATCTCCCTACACTTCTCACTCTTCCTACCCATCTCTATCTCCCTACACTTCTCCCTCTTCCTACCCATCTCTATCTCCCTACACTTCTCCCTCTTCCTACCCATCTTTATCTCCCTACACTTCTCTCTCTTCCTACCCATCTCTATCTCCCTACACTTCTCACTCTTCCTACCCATCTCTATCTTCCTACACTTCTCACTCTTCCTACCCATCTCTATCTTCCTACACTTCTCACTCTTCCTACCCATCTCTATCTTCCTACACTTCTCACTCTTTCTACCCATCTCTATCTTCCTACACTTCTCACTCTCCCTACCCATCTCTATCTCCCTACACTTCTCCCTCTTCCTACCCATCATTATCTCCCTACACTTCTCACTCTTCCTACCCATCTCTATCTCCCTACACTTCTCCCTCTTCCTACCCATCTCTATCTCCCTACACTTCTCCCTCTTCCTACCCATCTTTATCTCCCTACACTTCTCTCTCTTCCTACCCATCTCTATCTCCCTACACTTCTCACTCTTCCTACCCATCTCTATCTTCCTACACTTCTCACTCTTCCTACCCATCTCTATCTTCCTACACTTCTCACTCTTCCTACCCATCTCTATCTTCCTACACTTCTCACTCTTTCTACCCATCTCTATCTTCCTACACTTCTCACTCTTCCTACCCATCTCTATCTCCCTACACTTCTCTCTCTTCCTACCCATCTTTATCTCCCTACCCCTCTCTCTCTTCCTACCCATCTCTATCTCCCTACACTTCTCCCTCTTCCTACCCATCTCTATCTCCCTACACTTCTCACTCTCCCTACCCATCTCTATCTCCCTACACTTCTCCCTCTTCCTACCCATCATTATCTCCCTACACTTCTCACTCTTCCTACCCATCTCTATCTCCCTACACTTCTCTCTCTTCCTACCCATCTCTATCTCCCTACACTTCTCTCTCTTCCTACCCATCTTTATCTCCCTACACTTCTCCCTCTTCCTACCCATCATTATCTCCCTACACTTCTCACTCTTCCTACCCATCTCTATCTCCCTACACTTCTCTCTCTTCCTACCCATCTCTATCTCCCTACACTTCTCTCTCTTCCTACCCATCTTTATCTCCCTACACTTCTCCCTCTTCCTACCCATCTCTATCTTCCTACACTTCTCACTCTTCCTACCCATCTCTATCTTCCTACACTTCTCACTCTTCCTACCCATCTCTATCTTCCTACACTTCTCACTCTTTCTACCCATCTCTATCTTCCTACACTTCTCACTCTTCCTACCCATCTCTATCTCCCTACACTTCTCTCTCTTCCTACCCATCTTTATCTCCCTACCCCTCTCTCTCTTCCTACCCATCTCTATCTCCCTACACTTCTCCCTCTTCCTACCCATCTCTATCTCCCTACACTTCTCACTCTCCCTACCCATCTCTATCTCGCTACACTTCTCTCTCTTCCTACCCATCTTTATCTCCCTACACTTCTCACTCTTCCTACCCATCTTTATCTCCCTACCCCTCTCTCTCTTCCTACCCATCATTATCTCCCTACACTTCTCCCTCTTCCTACCCATCTTTATCTCCCTACACTTCTCTCTCTTCCTACCCATCTTTAGCTCCCTGCACTTCTCACTCTTCCTACCCATCTTTAGCTCCCTGCACTTCTCACTCTTCCTACCCATCTTTAGCTCCCTACACTTCTCTCTCTTCCTACCCATCTCTATCTCGCTACACTTCTCTTCCTACCCATCTCTATCTCCCTACACTTCTCTCTCTTCCTATCCATCTTTATCTCCCTACACTTCTCACTCTTCCTACCCATCTCCATCTCGCTACCCCTCTCTCTCTTCCTACCCATCTTTATCTTCCTACACTTCTCACTCTTCCTACCCATCCCCCTACCCCTCTCTCTTCCTACCCATCTTTATCTCCCTACACTTCTCTCTCTTCCTACCGATCTTTATCTCCCTACCCCTCTCTCTCTTCCTACCAATCTTTATCTCCCTACCCCTCTCTCTCTCTTCCTACCCATCTTTATCTCCCTACCCCTCTCTCTCTTCCTACCAATCTTTATCTCCCTACCCCTCTCTCTCTTCCTACCCATCTTTATCTCCCTACCCCTCTCTCTCTTCCTACCCATCTTTATCTCCCTACCCCTCTCTCTCTTCCTACCCATCTCTATCTCCCTACACTTCTCACTCTTCCTACCCATCTCTATCTTCCTACACTTCTCACTCTTCCTACCCATCTCTATCTTCCTACACTTCTCACTCTTCCTACCCATCTCTATCTCCCTACACTTCTCTCTTCCTACCCATCTTTATCTCCCTACCCCTCTCTCTCTTCCTACCCATCTCTATCTCCCTACACTTCTCCCTCTTCCTACCCATCTCTATCTCCCTACACTTCTCACTCTCCCTACCCATCTCTATCTCCCTACACTTCTCCCTCTTCCTACCCATCTCTATCTCCCTACACTTCTCTCTCTTCCTACCCATCTCTATCTCCCTACACTTCTCTCTCTTCCTACCCATCTTTATCTCCCTACACTTCTCCCTCTTCCTACCCATCATTATCTCCCTACACTTCTCACTCTTCCTACCCATCTCTATCTCCCTACACTTCTCTCTCTTCCTACCCATCTCTATCTCCCTACACTTCTCTCTCTTCCTACCCATCTTTATCTCCCTACACTTCTCCCTCTTCCTACCCATCTCTATCTTCCTACACTTCTCACTCTTCCTACCCATCTCTATCTTCCTACACTTCTCAGTCTTCCTACCCATCTCTATCTTCCTACACTTCTCACTCTTTCTACCCATCTCTATCTTCCTACACTTCTCACTCTTCCTACCCATCTCTATCTCCCTACACTTCTCTCTCTTCCTACCCATCTTTATCTCCCTACCCCTCTCTCTCTTCCTACCCATCTCTATCTCCCTACACTTCTCCCTCTTCCTACCCATCTCTATCTCCCTACACTTCTCACTCTCCCTACCAATCTCTATCTCCCTACACTTCTCCCTCTTCCTACCCATCATTATCTCCCTACACTTCTCACTCTTCCTACCCATCTCTATCTCCCTAGACTTCTCCCTCTTCCTACCCATCTTTATCTCCCTACACTTCTCACTCTTCCTACCCATCTTTATCTCCCTACACTTCTCTCTCTTCCTACCCATCTTTATCTCCCTACACTTCTCACTCTTCCTACCCATCTCTATCTCCCTACACTTCTCACTCTCCCTACCCATCTCTATCTCCCTACACTTCTCCCTCTTCCTACCCATCATTATCTCCCTACACTTCTCACTCTTCCTACCCATCTCTATCTCCCTACACTTCTCCCTCTTCCTACCCATCTTTATCTCCCTACACTTCTCACTCTCCCTACCCATCTCTATCTCCCTACACTTCTCACTCTCCCTACCCATCTCTATCTCCCTACACTTCTCCCTCTTCCTACCCATCATTATCTCCCTACACTTCTCACTCTTCCTACCCATCTCTATCTCCCTACACTTCTCCCTCTTCCTACCCATCTCTATCTCCCTACACTTCTCCCTCTTCCTACCCATCTTTATCTCCCTACACTTCTCTCTCTTCCTACCCATCTCTATCTCCCTACACTTCTCACTCTTCCTACCCATCTCTATCTTCCTACACTTCTCACTCTTCCTACCCATCTCTATCTTCCTACACTTCTCACTCTTCCTACACTTCTCACTCTTCCTACCCATCTCTATCTTCCTACACTTCTCACTCTTTCTACCCATCTCTATCTTCCTACACTTCTCACTCTTCCTACCCATCTCTATCTCCCTACACTTCTCTCTCTTCCTACCCATCTTTATCTCCCTACCCCTCTCTCTCTTCCTACCCATCTCTATCTCCCTACACTTCTCCCTCTTCCTACCCATCTCTATCTCCCTACACTTCTCACTCTCCCTACCCATCTCTATCTCCCTACACTTCTCCCTCTTCCTACCCATCATTATCTCCCTACACTTCTCACTCTTCCTACCCATCTCTATCTCCCTACACTTCTCTCTCTTCCTACCCATCTCTATCTCCCTACACTTCTCTCTCTTCCTACCCATCTTTATCTCCCTACACTTCTCCCTCTTCCTACCCATCATTATCTCCCTACACTTCTCACTCTTCCTACCCATCTCTATCTCCCTACACTTCTCTCTCTTCCTACCCATCTCTATCTCCCTACACTTCTCTCTCTTCCTACCCATCTTTATCTCCCTACACTTCTCCCTCTTCCTACCCATCTCTATCTTCCTACACTTCTCACTCTTCCTACCCATCTCTATCTTCCTACACTTCTCACTCTTTCTACCCATCTCTATCTTCCTACACTTCTCACTCTTCCTACCCATCTCTATCTTCCTACACTTCTCACTCTTTCTACCCATCTCTATCTTCCTACACTTCTCACTCTTCCTACCCATCTCTATCTCCCTACACTTCTCTCTCTTCCTACCCATCTTTATCTCCCTACCCCTCTCTCTCTTCCTACCCATCTCTATCTCCCTACACTTCTCCCTCTTCCTACCCATCTCTATCTCCCTACACTTCTCACTCTCCCTACCCATCTCTATCTCCCTACACTTCTCCCTCTTCCTACCCATCATTATCTCCCTACACTTCTCACTCTTCCTACCCATCTCTATCTCCCTAGACTTCTCCCTCTTCCTACCCATCTTTATCTCCCTACACTTCTCACTCTTCCTACCCATCTTTATCTCCCTACACTTCTCTCTCTTCCTACCCATCTTTATCTCCCTACACTTCTCACTCTTCCTACCCATCTCTATCTCCCTGCACTTCTCCCTCTTCCTACCCATCTTTATCTCCCTACCCCTCTCTCTCTTCCTACCCATCATTATCTCCCTACACTTCTCCCTCTTCCTACCCATCTTTATCTCCCTACACTTCTCTCTCTTCCTACCCATCTTTATCTCCCTACACTTCTCACTCTTCCTACCCATCTTTATCTCCCTACCCCTCTCTCTCTTCCTACCCATCATTATCTCCCTACACTTCTCCCTCTTCCTACCCATCTTTATCTCCCTACACTTCTCTCTCTTCCTACCCATCTTTAGCTCCCTGCACTTCTCACTCTTCCTACCCATCTTTATCTCCCTACACTTCTCTCTCTTCCTACCCATCTCTATCTCCCTACACTTCTCTCTCTTCCTACCCATCTTTATCTCCCTACACTTCTCCCTCTTCCTACCCATCTCTATCTCCCTACACTTCTCACTCTCCCTACCCATCTCTATCTCCCTACACTTCTCACTCTCCCTACCCATCTCTATCTCCCTACACTTCTCCCTCTTCCTACCCATCATTATCTCCCTACACTTCTCACTCTTCCTACCCATCTCTATCTCCCTACACTTCTCCCTCTTCCTACCCATCTCTATCTCCCTACACTTCTCCCTCTTCCTACCCATCTTTATCTCCCTACACTTCTCTCTCTTCCTACCCATCTTTATCTCCCTACACTTCTCCCTCTTCCTACCCATCATTATCTCCCTACACTTCTCACTCTTCCTACCCATCATTATCTCCCTACACTTCTCCCTCTTCCTACCCATCTCTATCTCCCTGCACTTCTCCCTCTTCCTACCCATCTTTATCTCCCTACACTTCTCTCTCTTCCTACCCATCTCTATCTCCCTGCACTTCTCTCTCTTCCTACCCATCTTTATCTCCCTACACTTCTCACTCTTCCTACCCATCATTATCTCCCTACACTTCTCTCTCTTCCTACCCATCTTTATCTCCCTACCCTTCTCTCTCTTCCTACCCATCTTTATCTCCCTACACTTCTCCCTCTTCCTACCCATCATTATCTCCCTACACATATATTTTGCTATCTCTAAATAGTTATTTATTTTCCTATTATCTATAGGTTCCTATTGATCTTGGTCTTTCTAGCTGTACATTTTCTTGTCTGTAGAACTCTATTATCCCTTTGTTTTCTCTTCCTATCTCTCAACTCCCTGGTTCATCTAAAACTTGCTCCTTTTCTCTCCTTACATCCCTTCCTGCCATTGCTTCTCATTACCCTTCTTTTTCTTATCTATTTCTCTTTACAGATCTCTCCCCAGCCCTATGCGTCTCTGTTTTACTAACTCAAATCCTCCCTCTAATTTCACAGCTTCCCCCTTCACGGTTTAAACTTCCCCGGGCCCTTATCATCCCGCCCCCCATTCTCACCCTCCAGCCCTCCGCTGAAATTCTTAAAGATCGTCCCAAACGACAAAAAACGAACAAACTCCGCCCCGGTCCCAAACCCGGCCACGAAACACATAAGGGAAACAGAGGCCAACGCTAGACATGTTGGAAGCGACGGAGCAACGTCTTGGGAACCAGCCGACATCCTCGATATTAATACGGAAGGCTGGAACTAAGTGATACCCGCCCCCTCTGGGGCCAGGGGCCGCCCAGAGAGTCGCCTCTCTTTGTGTGACGTCACGAACATAAAGGACAAGATCCGCATTCTCCGACTGTCACGGCAGACTGCGCCATCCAGTGCCGAAACAGGAGAAGCCTTCTATGGGTTAAACCACTAACAGTAGGGGTGGTCTTGGCAGGATCTCTGTGTTAGGTCATGGAAGAGATTACTAATCTACCCTATATAGTTTATTTCATCTACCAACATTATAATGACATAGCACATAGTCTTGATCCTGTAAATTAAACAAACTTGCAAGCGCCCGGCTAGCTCAGTCGGTAGAGCATGAGACTCTTAATCTCAGGGTCGTGGGTTCGAGCCCCACGTTGGGCGATTGATTTTTGTCTATTTTCAAGCACATTTTATATTCTAAAGAATGTAATATAACTTTTTTAATGATACATAATATATATTTGATATCTAAATTACATATTTGTAATAAATATATATTTATTTTCTAGCAAATTTGTTTATTTGTATATTTATTTTAAGTTATTCCGTCTTTTAATCATTTTTATTATGTTTATGTATCTGTTCTATTAATAAGATTATTTTCTGAATCTTTTAGTTAACTGTGATTAGGGTTTACTTTATATATTTAAACAAATATAGTTATTCAGTTTACTTATAGCATTACATTTATTATGTACAAATGTTGATTTATTTACTTTTGTCATATTCATTTTTATATATTGTTTCTATATTAAAATTAATATTATTTTAATACATTAGTTACTGCATCTATTATTAATACAAATAGTAAAAATAATAATTGACACACTGAACACGTAATTGAAACCCAAATATTCAGATACAACATACAATTTAAAACCACTTTCCAATGAACTTCTATTATTTAATTTGATTTGCTCATTTGGTATCCTTTGTTGAAAAACTAACCTAGACAGGCTCAGCAGCTCAGAACTAGCTGCTGATTGGTGGCTGCACAAATATACCTTTTATGATTGGATTACCAATATGTTCAGCTAGTTCCCAGTAGTGCATTGCTGCTCCTTCAATTAAATATACAAAGAGAATGAAGCAAAATTGCTAATATAAGTAAATGGAAAAGTTGTTATAATTGTATGTTCTATCTGGGTCAGGGAAAAAAAATGGGTTTCATGTCCCTTTAAGGGACATTTAAATAATTTATTGTTTACAAAATCGAAAATAAGGCATTTTTATCCACTTCCAAAATCCATTTATTTATTTTTATTTATTTTTTAAAAGGTTGATCATGTGGGTATTTTTTTTCTTGTTTGGTTTTATATGTCTAGGGTGTGCCATTATCAGCCAATGAGCAATCAGTCCCATGGGTCCCTTGTGCCTAAACTTGCACACAATTTAAATAAAATAGACAACTCTAACATTTGTTTTGAAGAAAGCATTATGACATATTGCTCTTTCACATTCCTAATAAGATATTTTTTTTGGTGTAATATCTATTTAGTTCTATTTTCTCCAATATGGGTCAGTTTAATAGAAGGAGCTGATACCAATGCAGAACTTAGATCTTATGTATGCCAGTCTGAAACCACATTATTATTATTATTCTTTATTTATAAAGCGCCAACAGATTCTGCAGCGCTGCCCATGGGTACAAGGATAGAAGTACAACGGAGAAACAATACAATAAAAGACAACATTTTACAGACAGATACAGGGGGAATTAAAGGCCCTATTCCCGTGGGAACTTACAATCTAGATGGATAGGAGGGTGGGAAATATGTCAAATATATATCCAATTTAGACCCCAGATCAAATGCATGGCTCCAGCAAGGTCAGTGCATATGACCTGAGGTCTTTTTTTTCTCATATAGCTATCATAAGGGTCTGCGGGAACCATGAATATAATCTGAGGTCTAAATCTGGCATATATAGGAATGACCCAGACAGTTCAGGTTTCTGTTTGTGTGTCGGGTGTGAAGCTGAGCCAGGCCCAGAGTTTAGTGGGAAACAGCCACAGCCAGAAAGGTGGCATTGTGCATTTGCAACATGATGCACATGCCTACAGTAATTTCTCTCTTGTGTGAGTGTTTGAGTGTGTCTGTGTTTATAAGCATCTTTGTGTGTGTGTCTACGTGTGTGACTGTGTCTGAGTGTGTGTGCGTGTTTCTATGAGTGTATGTGAGTGTTTCTGTGAGTGTGTGTGAATGTTTCTGTGTGTGCGAGTGTTTCTGTGAGTTTGTGTGAGTGTTTCTGTGAGTGTGTGTTCGTGTTTCTATGAGTGTATGTGTGAATGTTTCTGTGTGTGTGAGTATTTTTGTGAGTGTGTGTGAGTGTTTCTGTGTGTGTGAGTGTTTTTGTGTGTGCGAGTGTTTCTGTGTGTGTGAGTGTTTCTATGAGTGTGTGTGAGTGTTTCTGTTTGTGTGAGTGTTTCTGTGAGTGTGTTTGAGTGTTTCTATGAGTGTGTGTGAGTGTTTCTGTTTGTGTGAGTGTTTCTGTGAGTGTGTTTGAGTGTTTCTATGAGTGTGTGTGAGTGTTTCTGTTTGTGTGAGTGCTTCTGTGAGTGTGTGTGAGTGTTTCTGTGTGTGTGAGTGTTTCTGTGTGTGTGAGTGTTTCTATGAGTGTGTGTGAGTGTTTATGTGTGTGTGTGAGTGTTTCTGTGTGTGTGAGTGTTTCTGTGAGTGTTTCTGTGTGTGCGAGTGTTTCTGTGAGTGTGTGTGTTTCTGTGAGTGTGTGTGAGTGTTTCTGTGTGTGCGAGTGTTTCTGTGAGTGTGTGTGAGTGTTTCTATGAGTGTATGTGAATGTTTCTGTGAGTGTGTGTGAGTGTTTCTGTGTGTGCGAGTGTTTCTGTGAGTGTGTGTGAGTGTTTCTGTGTGTGTGAGTGTTTCTATGAGTGTGTGTGAGTGTTTCTGTGTGTGCGAGTGTTTCTGTGAGTGTGTGTGAGTGTTTGTGTGAGTGTTTCTGTGTGTGTGAGTGTTTCTGTGTGTGTGAGTGTTTCTATGAGTGTGTGTGAGTGTTTCTCTTTGTGTGAGTGTTTCTGTGTGTGTGAGTGTTTCTGTGAGTGTTTCTGTGTGTGTGAGTGTTTCTGTGAGTGTTTCTGTGTTTGTGAGTGTTTCTGTGTGTGTGAGTGTTTCTGTGAGTGTGTGTGAGTATTTCTGTGTGTGCGAGTGTTTCTGTGAGTGTGTGTGAGTGTTTCTATGAGTGTATGTGAGTGTTTCTGTGAGTGTGTGTGAGTGTTTCTGTGTGTGCGAGTGTTTCTGTGAGTGTGAGTGTTTCTGTGTGTGTGAGTGTTTCTGTGTGTGCGAGTGTTTCTGTGCGTGTGAGTGTTTCTATGAGTGTGTGTGAGTGTTTCTGTTTGTGTGAGTGTTTCTGTGAGTGTGTGTGAGTGTTTCTATGAGTGTGTGTGAGTGTTTCTGTTTGTGTGAGTGCTTCTGTGTGTGTGAGTGTTTCTATGAGTGTGTGTGAGTGTTTATGTGTGTGTGTGTGTGAGTGTTTCTGTGTGTGTGAGTGTTTCTGTGAGTGTTTCTGTGTGTGTGAGTGTTTCTGTGTGTGCGAGTGTTTCTGTGAGTGTGTGTGTTTCTGTGAGTGTGTGTGAGTGTTTCTGTGTGTGCGAGTGTTTCCGTGAGTGTGTGTGAGTGTTTCTATGAGTGTATGTGAATGTTTCTGTGAGTGTGTGTGAGTGTTTCTGTGTGTGCGAGTGTTTCTGTGTGTGTGAGTGTTTCTATGAGTGTGTGTGAGTGTTTCTGTGTGTGTGAGTGTGCATTTGCAACATGCTGCACATGCCTACAGTAATTTCTCTCTTGTGTGAGTGTTTGAGTGTGTCTGTGTTTATAAGCATCTTTGTGTGTGTGTCTACGTGTGTGACTGTGTCTGAGTGTGTGTGCGTGTTTCTATGAGTGTATGTGAGTGTTTCTGTGAGTGTGTGTGAATGTTTCTGTGTGTGCGAGTGTTTCTGTGAGTGTGTGTGAGTGTTTCTGTGAGTGTGTGTTCGTGTTTCTATGAGTGTATGTGTGAATGTTTCTGTGTGTGTGAGTGTTTTGTGAGTGTGTGTGAGTGTTTCTGTGTATGTGAGTGTTTTTGTGTGTGCGAGTGTTTCTGTGTGTGTGAGTGTTTCTATGAGTGTGTGTGAGTGTTTCTGTTTGTGTGAGTGTTTCTGTGAGTGTGTTTGAGTGTTTCTATGAGTGTGTGTGAGTGTTTCTGTTTGTGTGAGTGCTTCTGTGAGTGTGTGTGAGTGTTTCTGTGTGTGTGAGTGTTTCTGTGTGTGTGAGTGTTTCTATGAGTGTGTGTGAGTGTTTATGTGTGTGTGTGTGAGTGTTTCTGTGTGTGTGAGTGTTTCTGTGAGTGTTTCTGTGTGTGCGAGTGTTTCTGTGAGTGTGTGTGTTTCTGTGAGTGTGTGTGAGTGTTTCTGTGTGTGCGAGTGTTTCTGTGAGTGTGTGTGAGTGTTTCTATGAGTGTATGTGAATGTTTCTGTGAGTGTGTGTGAGTGTTTCTGTGTGTGTGAGTGTTTCTATGAGTGTGTATGAGTGTTTCTGTGTGTGCGAGTGTTTCTGTGAGTGTGTGTGAGTGTTTGTGTGAGTGTTTCTGTGTGTGTGAGTGTTTCTGTGTGTGTGAGTGTTTCTATGAGTGTGTGTGAGTGTTTCTCTGTGTGTGAGTGTTTCTGTGTGTGTGAGTGTTTCTGTGAGTGTTTCTGTGTGTGTGAGTGTTTCTGTGAGTGTTTCTGTGTTTGTGAGTGTTTCTGTGTGTGTGAGTGTTTCTGTGAGTGTGTGTGAGTGTTTCTGTGTGTGCGAGTGTTTCTGTGAGTGTATGTGAGTGTTTCTGTGAGTGTGTGTGAGTGTTTCTGTGTGTGCGAGTGTTTCTGTGAGTGTGAGTGTTTCTGTGTGTGTGAGTGTTTCTGTGTGTGTGAGTGTTTCTGTGAGTGTGTGTGAGTGTTTCTGTGTGTGCGAGTGTTTCTGTGCGTGTGAGTGTTTCTATGAGTGTGTGTGAGTGTTTCTGATTGTGTGAGTGTTTCTGTGAGTGTGTGTGAGTGTTTCTATGAGTGTGTGTGAGTGTTTCTGTTTGTGTGAGTGCTTCTGTGTGTGTGAGTGTTTCTATGAGTGTGTGTGAGTGTTTATGTGTGTGTGTGTGAGTGTTTCTGTGAGTGTTTCTGTGGGTGTTTCTGTGAGTGTTTCTGTGTGTGTGAGTGTTTCTGTGTGTGCGAGTGTTTCTGTGAGTGTGTGTGTTTCTGTGAGTGTGTGTGAGTGTTTCTGTGTGTGCGAGTGTTTCTGTGAGTGTGTGTGAGTGTTTCTATGAGTGTATGTGAATGTTTCTGTGAGTGTGTGTGAGTGTTTCTGTGTGTGCGAGTGTTTCTGTGTGTGTGAGTGTTTCTATGAGTGTGTGTGAGTGTTTCTGTGTGTGTGAGTGTTTCTGTGAGTGTGTGTGAGTGTTTGTGTGAGTGTTTCTGTGTGTGTGAGTGTTTCTGTGTGTGTGAGTGTTTCTATGAGTGTGTGTGAGTGTTTCTCTGTGTGTGAGTGTTTCTGTGTGTGTGAGTGTTTCTGTGAGTGTTTCTGTGTGTGTGAGTGTTTCTGTGAGTGTTTCTGTGTTTGTGAGTGTTTCTGTGTGTGTGAGTGTTTCTGTGAGTGTGTGTGAGTGTTTCTGTGTGTGCGAGTGTTTCTGTGAGTGTGTGTGAGTGTTTCTATGAGTGTATGTGAGTGTTTCTGTGAGTGTGTGTGAGTGTTTCTGTGTGTGCGAGTGTTTCTGTGAGTGTGAGTGTTTCTGTGTGTGTGAGTGTTTCTGTGTGTGCGAGTGTTTCTGTGAGTGTGTGTGAGTGTTTCTATGAGTGTATGTGAGTGTTTCTATGAGTGTGTGTGAGTGTTTCTGTGTGTGCGAGTGTTTCTGTGAGTGTGTGTGAGTGTTTGTGTGAATGTTTCTGTGTGTGTGAGTGTTTGAGTGTGTGTGAGTGTTTCTCTGTGTGTGAGTGTTTCTGTGAGTGTGTGTGAGTGTTTCTGTGTGTGTGAGTGTTTCTGTGTGTGTGAGTGTTTCTGTGAGTGTTTCTGTGTGTGTGAGTGTTTCTGTGAGTGTTTCTGTGTGTGTGAGTGTTTCTGTGTGTCTGAGTGTTTCTATGAGTGTGTGTAAGTGTCTCAGCCTGTCTTGTTTCTGTGTGTATAGCAACTTTTCACCTGCCTATAAACAATAAAAATAGCTGATTGTGTCAACAGCGAAAACAGTTAATATGCAACACCTTATTTTGTATGTAGATTTTTTGCAGTGCAGTAAATAATTTCTGATATATACTGTGTGTTTATATATATACCCCTGCACATTTTATTTTTGACATTTCTATCCCTTTAAATACTGGTAGAAAGGATTTACTTTTAATTTACCATTACTGATTTATTTAAAAGGACACTAACCTCAAATTTTTTCTTTCACGATTCAGATGGAGCAGCAATTTTAAGCCACTTTCTAATTTACTCCTATTATCAAATTTTCTTCCTTCTCTTGGTATCTTTATTTGAAAAAGCAGGCATGTAAGCTTATGAGCTGGCCCATTTTTGGTTCGGAACCCTGGATAGCGCTTGCTGATTGGTGCATACATTTAGCAACCAATCAGCAAAGTGATAATAGGAGTAAATTAGAAAGTTGTTTAAAATTGCTGCTCTATATGAATCATGAAAGAAAAAAAAATTGTTCAGTATCCCTTTAAATAATAACAAAATGTATAATATTGTATATTATGTATTTTGTAATAAATAGACTAAAGAAAGATAACACTTTTTATGTTCCCTATTTTTATCTTTTTTACTAGCTGTCTTCAGGACACAGTCACACCATTCCTACAAGAGACTGACCCTTCAACCCAATAATACATTTTGTTCTTATTTGTTTACTTTACTCCGGTATGATCCTTTACACAAAAAAGCATTTTAATCTGTAAAATACACCCTTCACAATCCCCCATACGCAAATCTCTTTTTTGAGTTTGAGAAGAGGCAATTCGGGTTATGCAAGATGATTCTCACGCCCCTTTTTGTCAAAAATATTCCTGGGAACTTTTCTAAAAAAAAAAAAAAAGTAATTTAGCCACATTCAAAATAATAGTGAATTAGCAGTTGTGTGGAAGGTAATTTGTTTTGTTATAAAATTGTTCTTTCAAGGTGCAATAAAGAACTTGCGATTTTTTTAAATATAGTCTTTAATTTTGTATATAAAAACATTTAATACATTTCCATTATTACTTTTGCCCCTTTTTCATGTATTTTTGCTCTGAAAAAAATATATTTTTATAACTCTCAGAATTGCACGCTGCAGAGTTCTCCAGACTAACCTTGCTACATATCCTTCCATAATTGACTTCAGCAGATTAAAACTGCAAAACAACCCATTTTGTACTAACATTATTAGCCTTGTTGTTTGTAGACTCAAACCTGGATTTGCTCCCTTAAATAAGGCAAATGGTAGGTGGAGTTTAGCTATTGAAAAACACATGCAGCAAAGATGTTAATTAAAAAAAAAATTGTAATCATAGTCTGACCCTTTAATAGCAAAACCCTAAATCTATTAATAAACTAGCTCATTAAAGGGACATGAAGCACGCTTTTTTCATTCATGATTCATACAATTTTAAACAACTTTCCATATTGCTTTTTTTATATAATTTGCTTCAATCTCTTAGTATCCTTTGTTGAAAAACATACCTAAATAGGCTCAGAAGCAGCTGTTGGGAGCTAGGTGCTGATTGGTGGCTGTATTTAGCTCACCTGATGGGTCCCAGCAGTGCTTTATAGTATCTTCCACAAATGATACCAAGAGAATGAAGGAAATTTGATAAGAGAAATAACGAATAAAGTTGATTCAAATCATCATTTCCCGTCCCTTTAAATTTTCAGTAATTGTTTATAGCAGATTATGGCTTAGCAAGAAATTTACCCTCCAATTCCCCTAAATCTCTTAATGCCTCTTGTATGTGTGTTTTAACCATCTGCTAAGTAACTTACATCTGCACTATTATCCACTCAGTGTTCCTGTGACGGCTTCTCATTCCTTTTACCCTGTGGCATTTGTTTATTAAATTACCTATCACATTGTTTAAAGGGCCACTTATCACAGTACAATAGCATACTCCGTAAATACACAATAAAAAGACAATTCAAAAGCATTTAGTTTGAATTTCAAATGAGTAGTGGATATTTTTCTAACAAATTTTAAAGTTAGTTTTATTTTCTCTCTCACTGCATCATGTGGCAGACATCAGCCAATCACAAAAGGCATATAGGAATATCCTGTGAATCTTGCACATGGTCAGTAGGAGCGGGTTCCTCAGAAAGTGTGCAAATGAAAAGACTGTGCACATTTAGATAATGGGAGTGAATTTGAAAGTTGTTTAAAATTGTGTGCTTTATATGAATAATAAAAGTTTAATGCTGACTTGAGTGTTCCTTTAATAGGACATCTCATATTTTTTTTCTTCAGTAAAGGGCCCTTAAACACCATTAAAGGGACAGTATACACAAATTTTCATATAACTGCATGTAGTAGACACTACTATAAAGAATAATATGCACAGATACTGATCTAAAATTCCAGTATAAAACCGTTTAAAAATTTACTTAGAAGCTCCCAGTTTAGCTCTGTTAAAAAGGTGGCTGGTGGCTGGAACACCCACCGAAAGTGGTAAATAGCAGACACTCCCACTCCCCCTTCCTTTGCATATGAAAAGACTCTTTACACAAACAGGAGCAAGCTGGAATAGGTATACATCAGTATTCTCCTAAAACTTTGGGGCTTGGTTTGGAGTCTGAAAATCAGAGCAATGCTATTTAAAAATAAGCAAAACTGTACATTTAAAAAAAAAAGAAGCTGTATGGGCTATATAAATAGATCATCTACAAAACATTTATGCAAAGAATAATCTAGTGTATAATGTCCCTTTAAATACTGTGTAATTGCATAGCAAGAGAACGAAGAAGAATTGACAATTGGAGTAAATTAAAAAGTTGCTTAAAATTGCTACTCTATCTGAATCATGAAAGTTTAATTTTGACTAAACTATCCCTTTAATATTCGAATTATGCAAAATTGAAATTAGAAAAATTTGAACCAATATATTTGTATCTATTATGTATCCATTTACTAAATTCTCTAGCACATGAACTACTGAACTTCTGAATAGTATCTGTTAAATCAAATGTTACATTCGAAATTTTGAATATGTGGGTATTCAATCTAATTATAAAAATTTGAAAACGAAACTAAAATGTGAAAATCAGAAATATCACTTGTTTAACGAATTTTAAGGGCTTTTCGTCCTTATCGACATTCATTTGTCCAAAACAAATGTCGACAGGACTATTCGTTCGACCAAACGAATTGTCATTTTGACACATTCGCCCCATCCCTAATCACAATCTTAAGTGGATTCGGCAGATAAAATGCCTCAGCAGCGAACACGTTTTTAAATGTAAACCTCACAGAAACGTGTTTGGGGTTATTAAGACCGTATTATGTATAAATATATTTGTAATCTGGAAGAATATGTCAAATACAAAGGACGTTTGGCAGCTCAGTATGTGACAGTTTTATGCTTGATTTAATTTTGTATATTTAAATATGTTAAAGGGACATGAAGCCCAACATTTTTCTTTCATGATTCATATAGAGCATGCACTTTTAAACAATTTTCTAATTGACTTCTATTTTTAAATTTTCTTTGATCTCTTGGTATCCTTTGTTGAAAATCTTGGAGGCAAGCTCAAGAGCGTTCTCTTAGTCATGCCCACAGTCAGCCCAGACCTCAATTGCAATGTTATCAAAATTCTTCTCCCGTATTCTTTTTCTATTTTTTAATTAAAATAATCACAATTTTACTGAGTCCAACACAGTTGATCTTGATAATTCCCACAACTGTTGATATCTTGATGATGTTTTCTTTCTGTTTCTACATTTAGCTGATAGTGATGACGTTTCCAGTATTATTTGTTATTTTGCACGATTTGATCATTGTTATTAGCGAGGGCAACTCCATCTTGTTTTTCAGGACAGAGCTGTAATGCTCGTGGGATATTCCACTATCAGACCGAACTCGGCCAGTAGTCTTCTTATCCCGGCGTCGAGCCGGAATGATAGGGAATATCCCAGAGCAGAGAAAGTTCGCAAGATGAGGTAAGCGGCACTCACCACAGGCAGGATTGTCTTCGGCGGGAACAGGCAGGGAATCAGAGAAAG
>NC_069505.1:581966876-581974376 GCF_027579735.1 Bombina bombina
AGGTGTCCGAAGAAGTTGCTACTCTGGATAGGGGGCAAATGCTTGGTGGGACTAAGTGGAGACCCGAACGTAAGGGTCTAAAATTTATCACCAAATACTCGAATCAATTTTCTGAAGTTTGCAACATTGTCAAAAAATATATGCCCATTTTATATGGGGATGAAACCTTGAAGCATATTGTTGACAAAGGTTGTGAATTCATATATTCTAAAAACTTGACAATTGATAACATGCTTTCACCTAGCATGCTCCCAGACCAAGGTCCACGGAGTTCATGGTTAAATACTATGGGGACTTATAAATGTGGCAAGTCTCTTTGTAAACCATGTAAATACTTAAAGCAAGGGAATGGCTTTGAATCATATGTAACAAATGAATCATTTACCACTAGGGGATGTGTAAAATGTTCTTCAACATTTGTAATCTATTTGGTTGAATGTACTCAACATAGATTACAGGATGTTGGGTTAACTACCTGGGACATACGCACTAGGATTAAGGAGCATTTGGGATATATCTCAAATGATATCCACTGTTCGGCACTCTCCAGACACTTTATTGAAGTACACGGGAAAAATGTTGATATGTTTAAATGGAACGCAATTGAAGCGATTTGCAAGCCACGAAGAGGGGGCAGCAAACAAAAAATACTTGAAAGACAAGAAATTTATTGGATCCATAAACTAAAAACATTGGTCCCGTGTGGATTTAATTCACAATTTGATGTAATTAATTATTGGGAATGATCCACCTATAATTATAAGCCTGAGTAGAGACCTGGTTTGATACTATATGTTGATATCCTTTATTTAAGACAGTGTAAAATAAATTTGAACAATAGGATTTCAAATTGATTCAACATATAAAACACATGTCTTTATAATTTAGATATCTATGACAGAAAGAAAGATTGGATTATGTACTTTGTGCTAGTTTCAGAATTTAGTATCATAGCTACTGTGTGATACTGGGTTATGTCTTTATGTAACTATGAATAGTATCATGTTTGTATATTGATGGCATGCTCTTTCATTAAGTAGACAACTATAAGTATTCACTTTAGCACTATATATTGTAATTAACTTAAGCACATAGTATGTATAGCAGAGAGGTGTCAGCTAAAGTATTAGTAGCACCTCTATGTTTTACCATTCCTCTCGTATTAACTAGGAGCCTTCATTTTTGGTCAATGAATTATTTTGTTTATCATATTTGTGAATTACAAATGAAAGTATGTTTGTTTATGTCATGTTCATTTCCATTAAGATTGCGAATAGGTTCACTAGTGTTGTACCATATATAAAATGATAGTGATAGGCAACTATTAATTAAATTCAATTACAGTGTTTGTTTTTTAATTGTTTAAGGGGCGGAGTATTACCCTTTAAAAAGCACACCCTCTGAGAAGGGGGATATGTCTATGATTACGGCCAGGCTGGCCGAAACATGTTAGGCTGTGCTTGCTGAATTGTTTTTACCAGAGGCTCTGCTGCACAGGGTCTTTTAACTTTGATATGACCTGTTGAAAATAAAGCTTTGGATTTTTTACCTTTACGAGGACGCCTGGATATTATTTCATCTTTATTCAATATATATATATATATATATATATATATATATATATATACACACACAGGGACACACACATGTACATCTTTTAGCCGTTCCCATTGCAGCACTTGATCATATGCCATATCCCTTTAACTCACTGTAACAATATGAGTTAACTATGTTATTTTAATATATTATACATGCGTTTTGTTATGGATATATCCAAGAGTTATTATTACTCCCTTCAAGTCTCCAAAAGTGCTGTTATATCCACCCATTTAGTTCCTATGTATTTTATCCATGATTTAATGGAGATATAAGTACAGGTGGCTCTCGGTTTACAACCGTTCAATTTACATCGTTTCAGAATAACAACCTTTTTTTCCACTCATGTGACTGCTAATGAAAAGCATTGTGAAGCAGTGCATTGATTAAAATAGCCAGTAGGTGGAGCTGTCTGCTTGTGTTGCAGCAAAGCCAAGCAAGCTGAAATAAATCAGTTTAACCAGACCTGAGCTATCGAGCAGATTTCAAAGGAACAAGATCTTCCTGTCTATAAATCAGTACAGATTGGAATGCATAGAAAGAACTGTTTGCAGAAAAATGCGAGTGAAGTCTGTGTTGTGTGATCATTCTATTAGGTTTATAATGCTGTTTAGCAAATGTTTTTGTTCATTTAACTTAGTTTAATTATATATTCTGTGTTGAGTGATTATTTTATTAGGTTTATAATGCTGTTTAGCATTTAAAGTCTTCATTTCAAAGCTTTAAAAATAATGTTTTAGGTGTTACTTATGACAATTTTTGAGAGGGGCCTGGAACCTAACTCCCTCACTTCCCATTGACTTACATTATAAACTGGGTTTCAATTTACAACGGTTTCAATTTACAACCATTCCTTCTGGAACCTAACCCCGGCGTAAACTGAGGGCTACCTGTACTTGTTAGTGAATTGAGTATTATAGGCACCAGGATTTAATGGTCCTATTAAAAACAAAGTTCAAATTATATTTTGTTAAACTAAGAGACTTAACAACTTAAATACTTTCATCAAAATGTTCATGTTTTACTCTACCAGTCGTGGTTCCAGCCGCCAATAATAATTTTGAAATGTAAACTGTGGGTATTCTGTGAGGGACTAGATGAAAATTAGTGAATACTATGAAACCTGTGAGAGAACTTTAGACTTGCTCAAGGAAAACCGAGGGTGCAAGACTCATTTTACAATAGAAAAATAAACTACTCTTTTAATTTTGTACGTTTTGGTATGATTTTAACTTTATAATTTGAAAATACATTGGACATTAAATAAAATATTTACTGTGTTCATTAAAGGAATAGGAAAGTGAAAATCAAACTTTTATGATTCAGATATCGCAGGTCATTCTAAGACACTTTTAAATTCACTTCTATTTTTAAATGTGCTTTGTTCTCTTGGTATCCCTTGTTGAAAAAGAATATGCACATATCCTACACTATTGGGAGCTGCTGCTGATTGGTGCCTGCACACAGTTGTCTCTTGTGATTGGCTAACTAGATATGTACATCTAGTTGCCAGTAGTGCAGTGCTTTTCTTTAAACAAAGGATAACAAGAGAATGAAGCAAATTGGATAATAGAAGAAAACTGGAAAGTTGTATGTTCTACCTAAATCCTGAAAGAAAATTTTTGAGGTTTTCTGTTCCTTTAAAGGGACACTAAACCCAAATTTTTTTTCTTTCATAATTCAGATAGATAATACAATTTTAAGCAACTTTCTAATTTACTCCCATTATCAAATTTTCTTCGTTTTCTTGGTATCTTTATTTAAAAAAGCAGGAATGTAAAGCTTATGAGCCGGCTACATTTATCCACCAATCTGCGCTGGTGGATAAATGTACTGCGCTACCCAGTGTTCTGAATCAAAAATGGGCCGGCTCCTATGTGTACATTCCTGCTTTTTGAAATAAAGATACCAAGAGAATAAAGAAAAAAATGATAATAGGAGTAAATTAGAAAGTTGCTTAAAATTGCATTATCTCTGAATCATGAAGAAAAAAATTGAGTTCAGTGTCCATTTAAATATGTACAGAGACAAAAAAAAAATAGCTTCAGACAAATTATTTGTCATGGGAAAAAGGTAATTTTGTCTGACATTCGTTAGAAAAATTAATTTGTTCCGTAGACATGTGCACGTCTGAAAATTTAATTTCGTTTCGTATCGATTCAGTATTTTTTAATTTAGCTTCGGATGCATTCGGATTGATTCGTTATAGCAGTCATTCGTTTTGGATGCATTCGAAATTTGTTATGTTCGGATTAATTTGTTCTGTTATGTTACGTTGATTCGAATGGTTCCAACCAACACAAAAGGAATAATTTCACTGTTCTATCTTACTATATTTAATATATCTCTATTCCTTTTTTTTTATAATAAATATGGAACAGCAAATTAATCGTGATTAGTCCAGAAAGTCAGACTATCGCCTGGCCATTCGAATAAAACGAATGAATCCAAACTAATTTGGATGTTTCGTTACAAATTTATTCAGATTAGTTTAGTTTCGTTACTAGCGTGATTTGGAGATTCGGATACATCTGATCACCCGAATTTCGTCTGAATTTTGATTCGGAAAAAAACAAAATGCACATGTCTATTTTCGATTGAAAATGTCTTTAGAATGGCAAAAGAGCAATTGCACAGCAGCTTTAAGGGACATGAAACCGCTGTGCATAAATACAAAATAATAATAACTACTCACTATGTTATAGCATTTCATCTTGTTCCTGCAGCTTTTTACAAGTTCTGTTATAATAGCTTTAAGGTACCAGATGCTGAAGCCCCGCCTCTTCATACTGGGCACCGCCCTCTTGGAGCTAAGGTTTTCTCACAGCCTGTGACAGAAGCTGTGCACATGCACAGACCAGTAATATTGCCCACTTTTTTTACAGCTGTATAATGTGTCTATAGTTAGTGATCATGTGAAGTTTACATTTGTGCTTTTAAACACAGTTTTACAGTAACACAAATAATATTTAAATATCACTCTACAATAATACAGAGTAATGCAGTCCCTGCAAAAATGTAAAGCTCCTGCTTTGTGTTATACACCCTAACCTGAAGCACTTTATTAAATTAAAAGGCAATGTTGCTAATCTGTGAGCGTGCACAGCTTCTGTTAGTGGTTGTAAGAATACCTGATCTCCAAGATGTCCCCCAGTACAAAGAGGCACCTTTAAGCTATTAAAACAGAAGAATGGATTTGAAAAGAGCTGCATGAAAAGGACGAAATGAAATAACATAAGGAGTAATAACCATTCTAGGGTAGTTGTGCCCAGCAGTTTAATTTCCCTTTAAACTAAAGTAGCAGATAGTGCTACAAGCCAGCAGCAGCCCCAAAAATGTAATGAGTTCAGGAATGGCCAAAAACAATTGACTCCGGAATCGATCAACTGACAAAGAATGTTGTAAATTTTAACTTCTGTAGCCTTTCCCACCTGCAGAAAACAGTCAAGTCCCAAAAAAACTTTCATGTTTTTAATAGGGCATGCAATTTTAAACAACTTCCCAATTTACGTTTATCACCAATTTTGCTTTGTTCTCTTGGTATTCTTAGTTGAAAGCTAAAACTAGGAGGTTCATATGCTAATTTCTTAGACCTTGAAGACTGCCTCTAATCTGAATACATTTTGACCACTAGAGGGCATTAGTTCACATGTTTCATATAGATAACATTGAGCTCATGCACGTAAAGTGACCTAGGACTGAGCACTGATTGGGTAAACTGCATGTCTGTCAAAATAACTGAAATAAGGGGGCAGTCAGCAGAAGCTTAGATACAAGGTAATCACAGAGGTAAAAAGTATATTAATATAACTGTGTTGGTTATGCAAAACTGGGGAATGGGTAATAAAGGGATTATCTTTCTTTTTAAACAATAAAAATTCTGGTGTTGACTGTCCCTTTAATCGCATAAAAAAAATAACTATAAAATCTTACATAGTAACATATTTCTCTTTTACCAGAAAGTTACACTCTCATCTCCCTTCACACATACTCTAAAAACGGTAAGCCAGACTTTTTTGCTGACTCGTATCTGAACGACATCCCGTTATACTGGTATGACAGCGAGAGTCAGTGGCTGGAACCTCTTGCGCCATGGAGGAGAAAAATAGCAAATCCGGAGCTGTGGCAAAATGTAAATAATGATCTCAGGAAGGACCAGCAGCAGATGAGGAATATCTCTGGGGGTAAGTTTCATGACATAGATGAAGATAGAGTTTATAGGAAGTAATATGAGGAGTTATAGAGAGGCACAAAACACATACACAGTTTTAAGCATACCTCAGTATTGTCTCAAAAAAAGGAGCTACCTTTCAATAAAGGATACAAAGAGAAAGGGGAATATTTGATAAAATAATTAAACTGAAAAGAGACAATGCAGTAAAAAAAACTTTCATGATTCAGATAGGGCATAACATTTTAAACAACTTTCCAATTTACTTTTGTTATTAAATTTGATTTATTCTCTTGGTATCCTTTGATGAAGGAGCAGCAATGCACTACTGGGAGCTAGCTGAACACATCAGCTGAGCCAAAGACAAGAGACATGTATCTGCAGTCACCAATCAGCAGCTAGCTCCCAGTAATGCTTTGCTGCTCCTAAGCTTACCTAGGGTTACTCTTTAATCAAAATATAAGAAGTAGAAGCAAATTAGATAATAAGGGGCTGATTTATCAAGTGTCTGGCGGATATGATCAGCTGTAGCAGATCATGTACGCCAGACATCGATAAATGCCGACAGCATTTATCATTGCACAAGCAGTTCTGGTGAACTGCTTGTGCAATGCCACCCCCTGCAGATTCGCGGCTAATCGGCCGCTAGCAGGGGGTGTCAATCAACCCAATCGTATTCGATCAGGCGGATTGCTGTCTGCCACCTCAGAGGTGGCGGACGAGTTATGGAGCAGCGGTCTTAAGACCGCTGCTTCTTAACTCATGTTTCCAGCGAGCCTGAAGGCTCACACGGAAACAGGGGTATACGGCCCCATTCGGGCGGTGATAAATCGTCCGCTAAAAGTAAATTGGCAACCTGTTTAAAATTGTCAGCTCTTTGTGAATCATGAAAGGGCAATTTTGACTTTTATGTTGCTTTAAAGGGACAGTCTACACTTTAGTCATCTTAAAGTCTTACCTTAGATTAAGCTGCAAATAGCCTCCTACACCCTTCCTATATCTGGAACAGTAAACAAGTTATTTTAAAATGAATATTGTTTCTGGTCACTTTGAAATGGCTGCCAAGCTCTGCCCACTGATGACATCACAATCTGGGCTGGATCTATGCACTCTGCTAAATAGCATTGACAGTCTGTTGAATCCAACAAATGAGCCTTTTGTGATTGGAAGCCATATGCAGCCCAGATCATGATGTCATCAGTGGGTGTCCAGAGACAATATTTATTTCAAAATCACTTTTTTACTATTCCTGCTGCATGATATAGAAATGGTGCAGGAGACTATTTGCAGCTAAATCTAAGGAAAGACTTTAAGATGACTAAGGTGTAGACTCTACCTTTAAATAGCATCCTCCATAACACTATTAAGTCCAAAAGCCAAATGACGGGAGTCAAAGCCAGAGCTGGTAGTCAGATGAGTCGGGTCAGAAACCAGAGTGAGTAGAGTCAGGAACAATCCAGGGATCAGGAACCAGAAGGAACGTCAAACAAGCCAGGTAATATACAGGAACTGGAACACAGGAACTCACAAAGAAGTCTGAGACAACGCAAGGGCAAGGGCAGACTGAACTCAGGCACTTAAAGGGACACTGAACCCACATTTTTTCTTTTGTGATTCAGATAGAGCATGCAATTTTAAGCAACTTTCTAATTTACTCCTATTATCAGTTTTTCTTCGTTCTTTTTCTATCTTTATTAGAAAAAGATGGCATCTAAGCTTTTTTCTTGGGTTCA